>NW_021636409.1:0-137615 GCF_004799145.2 Neltuma alba | reverse complement strand
GGAGCAAGATTGATCAAGAAGAAGGTAGCTAGAAAAACAAGCTGAGTCTATTAAATTCAAGCTTGTTGGTGGGGTTGGGCTCTCAAAAAGCATGATTCAAGGACCTGGCTCTTTTAAGCTCGAGTTTGCCAAGGACTAGCCTCTTTAAGCTCACTTTTCTTTTCTTTTTTATCATTTGATGTTGTAACTATTTTTATAATTATTTGTACACTTTTATTTAGGTCGTATTTGCTTGAAATTATCTTAATCTACCTTTTCAACAACATGGTCCAATATGATGCAAAATATCAAAATGTTTATGTAAGTTGTGTCTTTTTTCCCTATTAGAGAAAAATCGCTTGATTTGGTGTAGTTTTAGTTATTTAGGCATTAATTTGGCACTTTAGTTTTCTAAAATTTATGACTTGAATTAAAAATTTTAGTTCGCATTAATGTTTACCATATTAAAACTTGATAATTGGAAAGAAGTATATATCTTGAACTTGTGCAAGAATAATCAACATTAATTTTTAGTTTTTTTTTAAAATGGATGGTAGCTGACATTTTTAGTTTTGTATATTGATGCTCATGTTGTTGATGATACTTAGTGTTGTGACTTAAATTTGATATGACAAAATAGTGCATTTTGTTAAAAGGACCTAAACCCCGTGGGCAGTATAATGGTTACACATCATAGTAGTTCGTTGTCCTTGATTCTTTTTTTTTTTAATAATCTTCATTTTCTAATTCACAAAAGGTTTGTTTTTAAAGTGATGATGTTTTTGCATTTTTGTTTAGCTCGTATAATTTATTTAATTGAGCACAATAGTTTATCAATGTTTAGGACTTAATGTTGTGTTTTGATGTTGATGTTAGTAAATTGCAAGGTCAATTTGATAATATTTATATTTAAATTGGGAATTTATTGTATTGTATTTATCTCTTAAAAAAAAGTAGAAAAAATAGTGAAACTTTGATTAAACAGTCCAAGTTTGTGAGTTCACGAGCCAGCTTCATAAACAAGGCCAACCTGTTTTTCCAACTTTGAAGGAGAAGTGTTATAAAAGGAAAAAAAAATTTGTTGACATCTCAGTGTCCTTCTCCCTGATCTTCAACATCTTTCTATGTTGTCAACTGATTGTTTTGCCAAATTTGTTGACAATTTCCAATTTCTGTCGACAATGTGTTGCGTTTTGTCTATTTGGTATAATAGCAAACTCATGGGTTATCAACAACATGTTTCTATTTTAAGGGATTATTGACAAATTATTGTATTTGTCAACAAAATCATTTATGCAAAAAAGTTGTTGACACTCCTTCATCTTTGTCAACAAACACGGTGATCTATTATGCTCTTTGTTCCATTCCCATTTTAGAGCAGCTACTTTTCAACGATTGTTTGTGTTTATCAATGGTTATCTAGTTGGTGAATTTTGAGAATCATCAATTATGCTGAGAGAAGAAAAAGTTTTAACGTTACGAAACTATAAGAATTCTTCAAACGTTTTAGCTTTCAATCATGTACGCTCAACCATACATACTTAGAAATTCAATGTCTGTATCAACTCATTTATGAGGGAAATTTTTGTCTGATAATTAAGATTGATTGATTTCAGGCATACCTGGAGTGTATAACAATGTCAGATAGCCACTCCGAGTTTCGGTCACAGTGAGGGAGTCGATATTGTGGTCTCACAACAAATGCACACTAAAGAGGAAAAAACAAAGAGTGGAGAGAGGAGGAGTTGTTCGGTTGTTCTAGTTTTTTCTTCTTCTATTGATGATTAATAACCAACCCCCCAATACCATTCGGCTATAACCGTTCCCTCCTATCTCAAATTACAATTTCAAACAAAAAGGAGAAAATTGCAATTCCGACGCGGATGTTTTGTTATTTGCACTAGAACCCCAAAGATAATGGGTTTGGTTCCAATCTACCAAGGATGGACTGGCCCATTTTCCTATATCTCCCACTCACATGGTGGATTAGATGTCACGAGTCCAGTCTCTTGTCTCCTCTTAATTTTATATTTAGTGCTTTGCCGTGACTGCGTGGGCATGACGTCTTCATTCAGGTGCTTGTACTAGAAATCCTTTTATAAGACCAGCACAGGTTACGTTCTTCTTCGTGTAGCTTGAAATTTCTTTTTTATGTCTCAGATATCCTAGATTTACTTGTATACACTTTTTTGTGACAAATCTAATCCCTCTCGGGTCAATGTTTGACTTAGATTACCTGCCTTGTATGTCTAGTGTCCACACTTAAGACAACAAAATGTCATAAGGGACGTGTCACAGACACTAGCATAGGTGTGTATATCGCAGTTAATCTTCCTTTTGCCTAAATATCACTTTGATATGAATCAGTTGCTTTCTTAACATAATACCTTAGATCGCATCTATTATGACCGCAAGAAACATGCTAAAGTAGCAGTCACCAAAACATATTTTCATGATATTGTCAAACTCAAAGGACATCAATGGGAGGATTGTTCCTTTCCTGGGACTCACATAGCAATGAAGCAGGGATCTTTCACTTGGTTCCTTTCTACGGTTCTTCCAGCACATGTGGTATGAAACATATGCTACATTGTTACTCTTTTACTATAAGAGCATATGTTGTTTTGGACTTATCATTAACACCGTACAGACTTAAGTCCAGACACACTCAGTATCTAAACTCAAATTCTTCAACTCTGCTCATATCTACGACGTTGACGTTGAAGAGTTTGTTATTTGGCTACAGGTATTATAGAAGTAGGATTCCAAGCTTCGATCCAACTTCATTTATGTGGATTTCATCTTGACTTGTTACACTTTAGTCAATGTAACATATAGTTTGTGTTTCTTCCCTACCATATCAGCATTCTTTGCTGCTTTACTGGTGAATACAAATGTCTCATCTTTGCTCACTCCACTTAAGTGTCAAAGGCGGTTGCTCGTATGAGAGAGCCAACCTTTTTAACCTGTACGACATACTTGTATACTTCCGGACAGACACAAAAAGTGATGACGAAAAAATAATTTCATTAATTATAAAAATCATATTATATAAGGTCTGCGTATTACACTTTACGCATGCCAAGGGCTTGGATATGTTCCTTAAAAACTTTCTCGCCCATTGGCTTTGTCAGGTGATCTGCTACTATACATTTGGTTGAAATGTATTGTACACTAATAATCTTTTGTGCTATATAATCTCTAACAAAATTATACTTGATGTCAATATGCTTGGTCTTGCTGTGATACTTAGGATCTTTGGCATAGGCTATGACTGATGTATTGTTATAATCTACTACCACTGGATTAATACTTTTGTTTCCAAATCCAAGGTATTCTATAAACCTTTTTAGCCATAAAGCCTCTTGCACTGCTATGGTGCATGCCACAAACTCATCTTCCATTGAATGTAAGGCAAAGTACGTTTGCTTTTGTTGCTCCAACATATAGTACATTGTTTAGCAAGAAGGCATAACCTGCAGCTGACCTTTGTTCTTATTCATCTCCACCTACATCAGTATAGGATTACCCAATAAGGCACAAATCACTTCCTTCATAGCATAGTGCATAATTAGAAGTACCCTTTAAATATCTCAAGATCCTCTTCACCGCTTTCCAATGCTTTTCACCGGGGTTACACTAGAATTTGCTTATCAGTCCCACTACATAACAGATATCTGGTCTTATATGTAACAACTTGATTTTTGGGTCTAATAGTACTAGAAATACACTGAATTGGATAGGCTACCAGACCCCTTTTTAGCAGAGGTCCCGAAGATGAGAAAGGAAGTTAAAGTAATTTCAGGGACTAAATTGTAAAGAGAAAGTTTTAACGGGCTAAAGTGTAATCAAAGTTAGAGATTCCAGTAAAGTTTCAGAGGCCTAGAAAGATAAAAAAGGCTAGGTACAGACCAAAGGTTAAGTGAGAAGCCTTAAAAAGATGGTTTTATGAGGTTGAGCCTAAGTAGAGGTAAAACCGTAAATTCAGAAAGTTACGACCATGAAGCGTAAAAATGGAAAGTACATAGAAAATTCTAAGAAAATTCCAAAAAATGAGAAATAATATTCTAAGGCTCTTTTGTGAAGAGAGATAATGAAAATACCCATGACATAATTTAAAAAGAATTTACAAGTTTATGACTCAGTTTGAGATGCAGAGGTAGATTTAATTGTTTGAGTCATAAGGAAACCTCAGAAAATTATGGTAAAATAGGGACGTATGATCTAAGAGGCTATAGAAAATTATAAAATTAGTCTCATCCCCAGAAGACTAGCAAAATGGCTTTAAGAATACTTAAAAGTCAGTTATGCTGAGAAAAGGCATTTTAAAGAATGATTTTTAAGTGGGGCTACAGGTTGAGTTATGGACTAAGAAAATTCACAGATTTTCTCTAAAATATGAGGAATTTTATGATATTTTTGGATGAATTTTTGGAGTTCACGATTGGATAAAATGCTCCAGTCAAATATTAAATAATTTTTGTCTGCTAAATAGGAGACAAAACTAAAAAATATATCTAAAGGCCATCATGACGGTGTTGAGTCAGCATGCTGAGTCGTCAAGCGTAACCATGACACCTACAAGTTATCAGGCTGAGTCATCAGCAAAAGATATTTATGAACAGTATAAAAAATCAGAACATAGTACGGGTACCTTTTAGATAGTCCTTTGTCTGCCCGTTATAGTGAAATCTCTACTGCATAACTCAGTAAGGCTAAGTAGCCTGTTAGTAGAGCTAATTATTTTCTTCTATGCTCCTCTAAGGTGGCACCAGATATGTACCTTTTATTGGGTAGAACTTTAAGAAGAAAATGTCCTAATAGTACAGGGTAAATCAGGACCGGAAAAGTATCCGATACGGTGTAAGATTGGTTTGATGGGTACAGAAATAATTAAGGAAATATTTTTGCACGAATTTTCCATTTATTTCCTCCCTATTTTAATGCCAAGTTGATAAATGGGCATGAAAGGAATTGTTCAAGTTGTTAGAAGAATCTAGAACAATCAAGAAGAGTATAGAAGAACCTAGAGGGATCTAGAAATCTCTAAAAGCATCTACAAGCTTCTTGAAGCCTTGACTCACCAAGACACTTGTCATCTTCTTAGGCTATGTTGCTTAAGATGTGTACACATGGAAGGGTGGTTGAACGGAGGGTTAACATGAGCTCTTATTCAAGAAGGACATGTGTGGCATTATAGAAAGTATTAAGCCTATAAATACCCCCACCCATAGTTCATTTTCAAGACCATTTTAAGAGGGGAAACTCTTGCAAAATCAAAACTAGAGAGAGAAAGAAGAGAATTCTAGAGAGGGGAAGTGACTTGGAACCAAGGTAAGGCTTCAAAACTTCTCTATGTTGGTTTATGATAGTTATATGTTGATTTTGTGACAGTTTGATGACGATGGGAAGTCATTTTCCTAAGGGAAAGTGCTACCCAAATTTTATCAAAACAACAGGAAATAATTTTACATAGATAGAACATCAATCCAAAATTAAGAGAAAAGGGTTAGGTTTAAGAAGGTTAGTCTTGAACTTTATATAATCTCTTGGTCCTAAAGGATTGTATGACCAATGTAATTATGTTTAGGACCTTGGAACATCCAAGAGGATGTTTGATGATGTTGACCGAATGCCCTTGTGGTTGGGAGGTCAAGGGAATCAAAAGAAAGGCAAGAGGAAATCTTGAGGTGCAAGGTAGTGAACTTACCCTTTATGTGCTTGATGCGGTATACTCATGTGTTGGTTTGTATTTGTTGTTTGAATGATGTTGTGACATGATGACTGTTGCTCAAAATGTTTTTTTTTAATATGTTCCCATGGCCATGCATTTTTACAAGCATAAACCATGATGGCATGTCACTAGTTAACTTAAGTTTATGAAAAACTACATACCAAACACTAGCATCCATCTTATGCATGTATGTGGCAATATTTGCTACTGAGATTCCCTCAAATCTTACCCCTCCCTAACCAACCATTTAGCTCAATCAACGATGGGCAATAATGGCATGAGAAGCAAGGAGAAGTAAGTGGAGAATTATTCTTGTTAATAAATGAGACTGTTGACGAATGTATAATTCTCCTATTTTGTAAACTATGTTATGGATGCCAATGATGCCATGTATTTAATTATAATATTTATAGCATGAATAGAAATGTATGAGAATGAATGGGAAAGAGTAAGCCTAAGTTATGTATATCAAAGAAATAAAAAGAATTGAAGTAAAGAGTTGTTAAACGATAAAACGTAGGTCCTAGGGCAATGAGTCTATAGCTCCAATTTGACCTACCAAATGATTGAGTTGTGCCATGATATTTGGCATACTTATAGTAAACATCCCAAGCTTTCAAATGAGAGGTAGATCACCTCAATTGGATCTGTACACAAAGAGATATGAATTTTCAAAATTGAGGCACAGAATCTGGAAGTTCTAGATTTTACCAAATAAACTGTAATCTTTACTGATTAAACTGTATGAATTGGGAAAAGATAAGTCCAATTGGATATTTTTCACTTAAAGAGCTTTCAAAGAGCTTTCAGTAGAATTTTAGAACACCTTAATACAATTTTTATGGAATTAGTTGTGAATTTTTAAAGTTGGCCAAGATTTCAATGAAATGTGAATAGTGCGCAGAAGCCTTCTGTGACTTGAGGTCGCAACCTAAGAAGTTGAGGTCATGATCTGAAGGCAAAAATGGCTTCTGTGACTTCAATTCACAACCTAGAATCACTAAGTCATGGCCTAAACTGGAAAAATAAAAAAGTCTCAAATTTTTAAGCGTTTTCTCATACTTAAGGGTCATATAAGTTGTCAAACGTGATTTTTCATAACTTGTAGTCTTCAAAAGTGATTCCAAATGTTCCCGCAAGGTGTCACACCTTCATTTTAAACCCTATTATATGTCCTTTAGAACCATTTGGAATCATTACACGATGTTCAAAGTAGGTAAAAACCAAGATTTAAAATTTTGATTTCGGTTACTATTCATGTAACCCCTAAAAATCGGTCAACTTTGAAAAATCATAACTAATTGTAGAAAAATCCAAACAGAGTGGTTCCAAGTCTCACGTGAAGCTTATGAAATGCTCTACATAGAAAAAATATCCACAAGTGTCAATTTCTCGTAGATCAATACCAATTTCCACGAAATTATGTACTGTTCACTTGGTAAATTCTGAAATTTCCAGTATTTTATCCAACTTCGAAAGGGCATAACTCTTTCTACAAAATTCCAAATTTAATGATCTACCACTCTATTTAAAGCTAAAAATGTGATCTATTAGTCTGCCAAATTTCAAATCCAGATTTGAATATTTTCTATTTATTTCGTATGCACCAAGTTTGGTCCTTTTTAGTCAAAGGTTATCCCCTAATTACCTTTGTAATGACTCTTTCATAACCTTTTACCCATCCTTAATTATTTGAGGCTTAATACAAGCTTGAACATACATTCTACTATGCTTTCACATGTTTAAACATAGACATACATGCTTGGCTCCTCTTAGGAGCTATTATCCAACAAACATTTCCAAAGTCATAATATTACATAACAAGTTCCAAAAATTTACACTAGGGTACATTAATTGTTCATTAGGCCTCCGGGACAATTTCTTTGCCTTTTCCCTTGCTTGAACTCCCTCCTAGGTGGTGTTAAACATAAGAGTAAGATTTCAAAGAAATCCCAGTAGCACAGAATTACAATTTTCATGCATTCCTGCAAACACTGCGTGCAATGCTTTCGTGCAGATATCTTGTTCATATGTTCATGCTTTTATGCCATGGAAAGTAAGCTATCATACACATATTTAATGGACATAATGCCAAGGCAACATAATTCAAACATTGCAATCAACATTTGCAATAAAGCTTAGTCATATCACGGCATACATTGCACACATTCACATTAACACATCAATGTAAGCAAGAAAACAATCAAAGTGTAATTCAATGCTACCTTTTGGTACTTGGTCCTTGATTTCCTTTAATTTCAAGATGTTTTCTTGAGGATTTGGCAAGGTACCTATCAAACCAACACCAAGGCCCATCATTCAACAATTATTCAAACACATTCCCTATTACTTAAACATTAAACCCTTCTTTCTTGGGATTTTTGGCCTAATTGTTTTCCTTTTGATTCAAGAAACCTCCTTGGCCATTCCTACATGGCTTTTCATGTAGAATTCAAATATCAAATCAAATTTTACAAAATCAAATTCCTTCCTTGAGTTCTGGTCAAAACAGAAACGAATTTCATAAGGAAAAATGTCAAAATTTCCAACTTTGATTTTTAATGCTTCCAAATTCAATTCCTCCATATAACCCTACACAAAAACGCCCAAGGAGTTCAATGGAAGCATCAAAACTTTCAAAATCCAATCATAAGTCCATATATTCAAGATGGCTGAACACTTCCTCTTAGGTTCATAAATTTTCATATTTGATTCCAATGAATTTGAACATACTTCCTTAGCATAATCCTACATACCATCACATTTTAAGTCTATTGGAACCATTAAAACTTATTGAAACAATTCCTACCCTTGAGTTCTTGAGTTGGCTGAACTGAAAAGTCATAGTTCATAGGGTAATTTCTTCCATAACCCATTCAAAACGCACCAAACATCAACAACACAACTCCTACTCAATTTGCTATCCTTTCCTAGCAATTCCAGCACAACAGAATTGAAACAGCACTTCCCCCTCAAATAAGTCACGGTTTGACCATGGAAAAAGCATCAAATTAAAGCTTAAACATACCTCAAAGAGTCTTGGATTAAAGCTTGATGATTAACCTTGGATTGGAGGTGCTTTGAGGAGTGTTTAGAAGCCAAGAAGAAAATTGTGCAGAACCTCCCCTCTATTGTCCCATTTCTGTCCGAATTTTGAATGACTTGTGGGGGTATTTATAGAGCTCATTTTCTGCCCAAAAACCTGTCCTTGGGCAGCTATTTCTGCCCCAAATTAAGTGCTAAGGTCGGCCAAAATGAAGAACCAATCCTAGCCACACATTCTTTGACTCACTTTCCAAGAGATTTGATCCAATGGTTGAAAATTTGCCCAGCACACAAGCCAGCTGTTCTGATCATGGTGAGCATGAATTTGGGCCTTGTTGGATGCTAACTAAATTTTAAAAACTGGTTAGGAAGTAATGGAATTAGTTAGGATAATTTAAAAATTCATTCGGTCACATAATACCCGATTTCTTGCCCTCTACTAGGAAAAATAGCTAAGGGCTTCAAAAATTCTATTTCTTTTCATGATAATTCCCTATTTATTCCAATAGTGTGATCTGGAAGTTTTGGGAATTTTTGAAGATCTCTAGATATTTATTTCAAATTTTCTCCGAAATCGGGTCCTTACCGATAGGAATTCAGAAATAAATTCCCCATAAATTATTTCCTGTATTTCCAATGCTTGGAAACAATTTTATAAATTCATATATATTCCTAGGGAGTGTATACATATTTTTACTTGTATTTTTGGAGTCCTTAGGTAATTAAAATAATTTTATCACTTTAATTTCCCTTTATTTTTCCCTATTTTCCCAAAAATAATTATTTTTTTGGGAATTTTCACCAAAATTTATTTTGGGCTATTCTCACTCCCAAAACATCATGTGTGACTCAAAAACCTCTAATTTCATTTTTTTTTTCTATTTTTAGGTAATTTTTGGAAACTTTTTCCAAAATTACCGTTTTGCCCCTTGGGACCCGATAAAGTCGGTTTCGACCCATTTTGGGTTTTCATGCTTTACTCATACCTTATGCTTATCAATCATATCTCATTTTGCACACTCCCATTACTAGGGTTTTAAATTTTGGGATGTTACACAAGGCAAGTTAATTGGGCTTGTAATCTAGAATTTAAATAGTGAATAATAATCCAGGTAATTATGTTGAAATTTTAATCCACGGGCTTGTGTCGTGATTCGCTTGAACAATAACGCTTCCAAACACATACACTGAGGGGTTAAAGGTAGGATGTTTCATTACACACATCATTGTGTACATCAGATTACCAACAATACTGGCATATGGAACTATTTTCATCTTCTTGTTGTCAGACTCAGTTTTGGTACACATGTCAAGACTCAAGGCCACTCCAGTAGCAATCAGGGTACTTATGGGATTGCAGTCTTTCATGCTAAATCGCTCAAGAATCTTGTTGATGTAATTCTTGTGTTAAAGAGAGGATTCATTTTAAACAATTTCTTTGGATCTTAACTCTAAGTATATACTCTACTTCACCTATATCTTTCATCTCAAAATTCGACGAAAGCCATTCTTTAATAGCCACTACCGAATCAAGACTATTTCCAACCGATAGTATATCATCTACATATAAGGATAATATAACAAAATTACCCTCAAACCACTTAATGTAGACGCAGTGGTCTTCCTCTATCATGTGGTAGTCATATAAGATTATTGCTTTGTGAAACCTCAAATACCACTGTCTAGATGATTGTTTCAATCCATAAGTGGATCTTTTGAGTTGACAAATTTTGTTCTCCTTTCCTTTTTCAATAAAACCTAATGGTTGTTCCATATAGGTTTCTTCATCCATATCACCATTTAGGAATGCAGTTTTTTCATCCATTTGATGTAATTCTAGGTCTAAACTCTTTACTATTACCAGAATAAGTCTAATAGAGTTGAAAAGCATAGCAATTGAGAACATATCTTCATAATCTATGCCTTCCTGATGTGTGTATCCCTTTGTCACTAATTGAGCCTTATATTTGTCAATTGATCCATCCACTTTTCTTTTAATCTTGAGAATCTACTTGTTCCCAATGGCTTTATGCCTTTTTGGCAGATCAACTAACACCAAACTTGGTTCTTTTTCATTGAGTCTATTTCTTCTTCTATCGTTTTCTTCCATTCCTCCTTGGCAGGACTTGACAAGGCTTCTTGTACAGAACGGGGCTTATCATCCCTTCCTGGAGTAACTAAGAAAGATTCGCCTTCTATTTGAAAGCGTCTTTTGGGAATACATTCCCTATTACTCCTTCTAATATGAGCTGTTTGTTTATCTTTATTTCTTTGTTCAGGTCTCAATGTTGACCTTTATTGTCTTCCACTCAGATTGACACACCTAGATAATTCTGGTTTGTTAATTTGTTTTGCACTATCTTGTTCCTGTGTCTCATAAAAAGAAATAGTAAGGTCAAATCTCCTCTATTAGGAAATTAAATCTCAATGAATGTTACATCTCTTGATTCTATTTGAGTCACCATTCCATCTTCGTTTTCACCTATGAAAACGTATCCTTTTGATTGTTTAGAGTACCTTATGAAAATACACTTCTTTCCTCTAGGACCTAATTTTCCATACTTGTGGCAACTATCATGGATATACGCCGCTAACCCCCAGGGTTTTAGGATGCTTAGATATGGTTTGTGTTTCATCCATAACTCGTAGGGTGTGGAAGCGATTAATTTTAAGGGCACACGGCTAAGTATGAAAGTTGTCATTAATAAAGCAGCACCCCAATATGAAATTTGCAGGTTTGCTTAAGCCATCATAGACCTAACCATGTCTAGAAGAGTTCTGTTTCTTCTTTTGGCAACTCTATTTTGTTGTGGAGTGCCAAGGATAGTCAGTTGTCTAATTACCCCTTTCTTTTCGCAAAGCTGTTTGAATTGTTCAGATAAATATTCATGATCTCAATTAGCACGTAATGCTTTAATTTTGTTGTCCATTTGATTCTCTACCTCGTTTATGTATCGTCTGAAGCACTCAAAAGCTTCAGACTTATGTGAGATCAAATAGACATGACCATATCGTGAAAAATCATCAATAAAGGTAATAAAATACCAAGCTCCGTGTCTTGTCCTCACACTCATTGGACCACATATGTCAAAATGGATTAATTGTAATGGATTTCCAGCTCTTGTTCCCTTACCGAAAGGCTTTCTTGTTGTCTAACCAACTAGACAATTCTCACATAGTGACATTTCCATATTCAGAATAGCACCTAACAAACCTTCTTTGGCTAATTTAATCATTCTATTTTGATTAGCCTAGCATGCCAGGTGTTTATGTCAACATCACTCAAAAAAATAGCAAAGCATTCATTTTGATTAAAATCACCAACAATATCCAAAACAAAGAACTTTTTAAATAAGAAAGTTAAACCATAAAGGATTGAGTTGCTTAAAATGTCTGCAACTGTACTGTGAAAGTTTACATCAAACCCAAATTCTAAAAGATATAAAACAAAAACCATATTCCACTGGATGTTTGGAGCGTAAAGCACATCATGGAGTATCAAGGTCTTTCCACCACGCAAAATAAATTGGTAGGTGCCAAAATCTTTAACCTCGATCCTCGTGTTGTCCCCAACATAAAGCCACTTGCTTTGATACAGCAATCAACAGTACTTGATAAAGGATCCTCAATCCTTGGTTATGTAGTCTGTGGAGCCTAAGTCTATAATCCAGGAAGAAACAGGTTCTGTTAGAAAAACAGTACTAGAAACATATGAAACCTGTGAATTCATATAATTCACTAATACCTTTTAGCTTTCAATCTATTTTGAACAGTCATGTGTGAAATGGCTCATTCTCTGGCAGGCGAAACATTTAACCTTCTTCAGGTCTAGCTTCTTCTTCCCACCTTTTTTTTCCCCTTTTTCTTGAATTGCTTCTTTCCTTTTTTGGGTTGAGGACCACCCTTCTTCCCTTTCTTTTAGAAATTTTTACCCTTCTTAGAATTGGGCTTTGATTGGGAAGTGCCAGCATCCTCAGTGTAATAAGCTTGTCTAGAGGTCTTGTAAGCCTCTAAACGTTCATCCTCTAACTCCAAGTGCTTGGCTATATCGTTAAAAGTAACGATGTTTTCATTATGGGTCAGATTAACCTTCATATGCTCTCAGCTAGTAGGGAGCGATTTGATAACAACCCATACCTACTGTTTACCAGATAGAATGTGTCTAGCTTCCTTAAGTTCCCTAATCATATTTGCCATCTCTCTTAGATGTTGCTTCATAGGGTTATTTGGCTTAAGTTTGTAGGTATCGAACTTAATTGTTAATGTTAGTGGTAGCTTCACCCAAGAGGGGGTTGAATTAGGTAAGTATAAAAATTTAACATAAAGAAATAGTGAGGTAAATAAACAGAGAAAATAAGTTAGAGGGATTTCACCATAGAGCAAAGACACACGATTTATATTGGTTCGGTCTTAACTACTTGACCTACATCCAATCCTCAGAACACCTCTGAGATTTCCACTATGATCCTTGTTACATCTTACTTCTAGTACGGTTTAGAATTTATTCTAAGACATTTTAGACCATATTGGATGGTCTTAGGCTCAAAAATCTCACTTAGGACGTTGAGCATGCTACTTTTCATATTTTTACTATTCATATGGTAAAAATCCAGTTTTCTAGTCTAACTTTGAAAAATCATAACTTAATCTAGAAAAATCAAAATAGAGTGATTCAAAATTTTATAGAAATCTCTTTGAATTCTCTTTTAAGAAAAAATAATCTCATAAACCAATTCCATTTTAAAAAGTATCAGGTTTTTGTGAAAATCACCTTTGTCCTTTTGGTAAAAACTCTTTTTTTTCAGATTCTGGACCTTAACTTTGACAAATCCTTATAGTTGGCCATTTTTAATGTCTTGCTTATTTATTTAAAGCTCATGATGTGAAATTTAAGCGTACCAAATTTTGTGAAGAAATTCATTCATGAACTTAATAAAAACATGGCTCGAAATTGACATCCTGCTTAGGGTTACAGCATCAAGCATATATACTTACACATGACCAAACATAATTGTTTTCTCATGGTTCGTCAACATTTTTATCCTTAGATTTGTAGCCTCTCTTTTGATGATTCAGGCTCTAAAATGTTAGGTTACATATGGGGGATGAGATTTCAATGAAATCCCGGTAGCAAGACCAATCAACCAAAACATCAACAGCATTATTATAAAGCATTTTAACATTAGCTATCATAGGAGAACTAATCTTTTTATAAATAAGCAACCTCAACATGCAAGGCCATGGCAACAAATGTAAGGAGCAGCCATATCACAATCATTATAGTTCAACCATACAATAGCAAACATTCATGCCATAAATAACAATGCAAAGTTAACATTAGTGGCTAATTAGATCCCACTACCTTGATCCAATGCTCTTTAATTCTTTGACCTTCTTCCTCTTCTTCACAATTAACAAACCCTAATCATGATAAATCATAAAAAGAGCATCAAGATTACCAACCATTCCACATAAAAATTAACAACATAGCTCAAGTAACTCCTAAACGCCTTAAAACTTCTATCTTTATTCTTAGAATTTTTAGAGTTTATTTCCTTAACCCTAAAAATTTCCTCTTGACTCATTCGTACATGATTTTTCATATAGATTCTAAATATGCTCTTGGATTTAAGAAAATAAATCTCCTTCCTCAAGATTCAGTTTGGTTGAAACACTAGGACTTGTTTTTCAAAAATCACAACTTTGATTCTAATGCTTCCAATACTTGTTCTTTAGGTTTATCCCATACCTTTTTCTATTTTGAACACAATGGAAGCATCAAAACATTGAAAAATATATCCTAGGTTACAGCTTTCATTTTGGCTGAATATTCCCTCTTAAAAATCAACCAAGAGATCTTTCAAAAATAACACCAAACAACTTGAAACTACCACAATTTAAAGTGTTCTAATTATGTCTAGCAACCAAAACTTCCCTCTCTTCCCTATATTCATTTTGGCCAGCACCCAAGGAAAGGATAAACAAAATTTTCCAACCATCAAACTCAAGAGATTCAGGCAAAGAACACCATAGAATCAACTACTAATCTTAAGTCCAAGCTTATTTGATCTAAGATGGTTGTTTTCTCCTCAGTTGCACTTCAAGATCACTCTTTTTGTTTTCTTCTTCCTCTTGGCCAAAACATAACCAGAAAAATGGGAGAAAGAGTTCATTTAATGTGCACAAAATATCTCATCTACCAACATTAATAAGATGCCAAGTGTGAAATGCCTATGCCTTCTTGAAATTTCCCTCTTAATCATTTAATTCCAATTGTAATTAATTTTCAAAAGCCAAACTCTCCTCCACCTGAGGCTTGACACATGAAAATTTTAATTACTCTCTAATGGGGGCTTGACAAGTGGCTACTTATAGGCCAAGTAAAGTACAAGGCTTTAATTTACACTTTATCGGTGCACTTTTACTCTGGGTTTAATTCCTTTTCTATAACTACAGTACTCTGGCCTTTGTAATTATTTCCTGTTAGATCTATAATTTATTTTTCTCATTTTTCTCTTCCCAAAATGCCTTCTTTGTCTCCAAATCAATTTCTCAATAATTAAATAAAAAGGAAAACTAATTTCCTCCTCTTAAGTGATTTTTCCACTTTTCAAAGGAATTAGGAAAAATCCTGGATATTTGAGGGTCTCCTTTTAATCCCATAATCTCTTGTAATTTGTTGGGATATCATAGAAATTTTCTTGGAAGTTTATTCTCCTTCCAAATATTTATTTAGAATTTTCCAAATAAAAGGCCTTAAACTAGCTTAAATCACCCTTAAATTCCTTTGTAACTTTTTCAAGGGTAATTTGGTCATAAAACTAATTATACAGCCTCGTATAATTCTCAAAGAATATGATCTTTATTTTTTCTTAGTTTTTTGAAGTTTGGGAAATATTTTTCCACAATTATCTTTAACCAATTTTTCTTAATTAGTCAAACTTTCACATTTAACTTGGAAAATCATAATAAATATTTTTCATTAAAATTCTTCTATTTCTCCTTGTCCTTTTTGGCCCATAAATATTTAGGAATATCCTTATTCTTAAATACCATATTACTGGATATGACAATCCTAAGATTAAGTGGGCTCTCGGTGCCTCAGTACAATAATTGATTTCCTCAATCACTCCCTCTTACTACCCGTAAGGTTACAATCCCACTCAAGAGTCCGCACGTTTGAGTTATTCTCAGGAATTAAGTAAAGTATATGTATCAAACTCTCTCTTACAGAGTAAATGAGTAATAAACAATGAAGCTCAGGGAAAATAAAAAGGATTGAATGTAACAATAAATATTTCAACAAAAGGTAGCTTATGTATTCAATACTTCATTCAATGTTTTTTGTGCCTTTTATAATTAGAGAAGCTTAGTTAACCGTTAAACTGAAGAGCTTCTAACGGTTGGAACTTCGGTTGCGTGTGTTTGGTAGTTGCAACGGTCGTTCACCATTTTTGCTTCTGACATGGTAGGTTACGGCCTACTAATTAACCATTGTGCTTCATAAATCTATAACAATACTTGAAACAAGGAAGTTTTCTTTCAAAAGGAAACTTGTGAAGATAACTGAATGAGTGATAACAATTGATATTCATATAATAGTTAGAAAAGTAATCAATCACTTATCAGGTACTTTAAATATGAATTGAACATACTTGATTGAAGTCTTGATTGATAATTAGTTGATCGATCAAGTTATCAATTAAACAAAGTGACAAAGGTTGAAATAGATAAGTATAATTATCAATTAAATTATGGATTAATAGTTGGTCGAACATGTGATCAATAAATGGTGAGAAATGAAAACAATGACCCTTGAAAGTTTATGTAGGAATAAAGCTGAAAGGTCATATATGTCTTTGAATCTTTTCAGAAAAGAGTTGATGATAACAAGAAGGCTGAGAAAAGCTTGAAGATAAAGAATCAACAGATTTTGAGAATCATCGTGCTTAGTTGTTATGAAATGAACTGGTTTAAATGATTGAACAAGTGTCGAAAACTGTTTGATTGATCAAGTTATCGATAAAGCTAAGTATGAGAGAAATAGAGTTTTAAAACGTGTTGATCAAATACTTAATCGATAAATGGATGATAGGAAAACTGATCGATAAAAGGTCTAGAAAAATAATTCACATTGAAATCATAGAATGTATGATGTTTGAGTAATTGATCAATTAATCATAGAATGTATTAAGTGATCAATAAAATATTATTTGAAAAACTTAGTTCAAGAAGCCAGGGAAAAAGATTGATCAATCACATTTTGTGAAAACATAAGTTTTAGAAGTTTGGGTGATCGATCATTTTATCAATAATTCAATGATCAGTCGATCATTTTATTGATAATTCAATGATTGATCAGGTGATCTAAAAATGACTTAAAAGAGTTTAGTGCGGTGAGATGGTGATGATCGATCATTTGATTGATGAAGCACTGATTGATCAATTAAGGAACCTGGTAAAACACTTAAATAGAACAACAATATCAATAAATCAGTAAATTAATATGCATTGTTGGAACAAGTTATCGATTAAACTATGATCGATAAAGTAATCAATAAATGGTGAATAAAACAGAATACAAAGTGAGTACAAAGACTTTACCGTTATCTGTGTTTTGATCGATAACTCATTGATCGATTAGGTAATCGATAAATACCTATCAAATTTGTATGACTTCATCTGACAGTTGATCAAACAACTAATTATTAATCAAGTGATCGATAATTGTTTGTAATCTTTCACACTCACAGTGTTGACCTTAATCGATAAATTGATCGATCAACATATAAAATCATAGTTATCTAGTAAGTTATCAATTAACTTTACTGCTAAGTTACCCTTATACAGAGACCTTTTATTTGTCATGTGATCGATTAACCTTTGATTGATCAACATACTAAACTAGAACATACTTGATTTATTATCATCAAAACTTACATATAACATTCTCCCCCTTTTAGATGATGACAAAACATAGGTGTAAGATTAATCAAATTTCATCAGATAAGAACTCAGCAAAAGCTTATGACAGATAACAATATTCATCAATAAACATTAAGCAATCAGAGTTTAGCAGAAATGATCAACTGATAACATTCAATCATTGTCGGAATTGGAAATATATAACAGAAAGCAAATTTCATAACAGAAAGCACAAATAAATTAAAAAAAAATTGTCAGAATTCAAATTACAGAAAAACATAATATATATATATATAACAGAAGACACAATTAAAACATAGAAGGACTAAGCAGACTTCTTCTCCCCCTTTTTGTCAGCATCAGAAGACGGGGAAGGAGAAGAGATAGTAGGCAAGGCAATGGAAATAGGGAGAGGGGAAAGCTGAGGAATTAGAGAAAGGGCCTGAGAAATGGGTGGACGAGTAAGAGATGGAGCAAGTTGAGGAACTGTGATAAGGGGTAAGGTAGTAGGAGGAGTAGGAGATAATATGGAAGGAGCAGAAGGTAAGGTAGATGTGGGAGAGGTAGAAACAGGTGATGAAAGTGGTGCAGGATCAGGATAAGGAGGAGAAGGTGGATGAGATAAGAGGTCATCAAAACTGAAGGAGGTACTGGGTGCAGAGAAGTTGTTGCAAAGACAGGCAACTATGCTTTTCAGCTCTCTGATCTCCTTTTCAACATGATCAAACCTCTCTGAAACCTCTTTTTCCAAGACTATCATAGCTTGACGATAAAGATCCAATATCTTGAAAAGCCCTCCAAATTTCTTGTCTAAAATTTCCCTATAATCTTTTGCAGTGGCATACACTCCTTTCTCAAACTCTCATAGTTCAGTTTGGAACATATTTCGGATGGTGTTGCCACAAAATGAGAGACTAGAGTTTGAGAGGGTTCTGTAGAAGACTCAACCTCATCTTGGCCCTTTGAAGCACTGGTCACTGGCTGTTTTCCTTTCTCTTTCCTTGCCAGTTTTTGTGAAGATCGAAAGGGTACTAGAATTCTCATTTTATTAAGTTGATTAATTCTAAAAGCAGGAACCTTCACTTTGACTTGTCTAGGTTTAAATGGTGCAATGTTGTTTACTTGGAGAAAGTATGTGACTGGTTGAGGATAGGGAATAGGTGTGGATTTGGACTTGATGAGTGTGAAATCCTTTATCTCACTGTAGATCAAGGCTCCAATATTAATTTTCTCTCCAATGATTATCTTAGCAAACAGGAGGTAGTCATCCTGGTTTAAGTGAGAGAAGCTGCTAGACTTGTTCACCATGGTCCTTGAATAAATATAGTGAATTATTCAGTAATAATCACACATTTGCTTTGGTGGAAAGTTTAACCCTTCTGGGTAGTTATCTCTCTACATCAAAATCTTGTATGCTTTTATATCATTCATGTCCCCTCCTCTGACATATTCTGGATTCCCCATAAGTTCATTTATCTTAGCAGAAGTGAGAGTAATGGTTCTGCTTCTAAGTTTTGTTGTGAGATAATTACTCACCAAATTATCTTGGTCATCGTACTCTTCTATAGATTCCATGTTGTAGTAAAATCTCTTGACCACTTCAGGGCAATATTTACCACCAATACTCAACCAGTTAGAGTAGTGTTCCAAAGGGTTACTCAAATCCAATTTGATTTTCTCATTCTTTTTCAAACTATCTAGATTCATAAAGAACACAGGATAAAATTTTTGAGTTGCAAAATTAGCTTTAAACTTTATCATGCTTACCATCTTGATCTAGATATCCAACCAAGAATTCAGATGGTGATTCGGATGGTATACCTTGGGCAGAAAATTGTTAAGACACACCTTCACTTGTTCCTGTTTCTTTTAATATGGTTGTCTGGGTATGAGAATGTTCAATGCCGTATCTACAGCTTTCTGAACTAAGAATTCTTCATCAGATTTTGTCTCAGGTTCTTTAGCCACTACTGGCAACTTCAATTTTAAGCGTGGAGACCTCCTCTATGGTGTAGGTTGTTTAGTGCCCTCGCTCTGGCTTTCTCTGATTTTAAGTACCTCCTTTTTCTTCGAAGGTTTTTGCGTCACTTTGGTCTATATCTCTTTTTTGTTTTTGAAGGAGCAATCTCTTTGGACTAAGTTTGTTTTTCGGTGTTCTCTTCCCGATTACTTCCAGGTTGTTTGACCCTTACCATTTTTCACTACACAGAAGGATTCTGAGAGTTAATCAGTGGATTGAGTGTTGAAGGGTTGGGTAGTGATCGAGAAGGCCTGAGGAGTGATTTTGAGTGAAGTGAAGTGAGTAATTTAATGGAACAGTGGAATTTTAGCTATTGCGCAAAAACATAGGAAGGCATTTATTGAGTTAGGGTTCTGTAACTGATGAGGGTTTTTCAAATTTTGAACATTATAGACACAGAATTTATCGATTAGGTTATCGATCAATACATGATCGATTATATGTTCGATAAATAAGAAGAACACACAAGGACACTAAAAGCACTTATCGATCAAGTTATTGAACAATGAATAATCAATCACGTTATCAATAAATGTTAAGTAAAAGCACGTACCTGGTCTGGTTTATCAATCATTTGATTAATTAACATTTTATCAATCAGCTTATCGATAATTCTTACCCATTTGACTGACTTGACTGAGATTCCTCATTGCTGTTAATCGATGTATTAATAGATAATTAAGTGATCGATCAGCTTATTGATAATTCTACTTTCATGATCTCTGCTTAGCTTCATGTTCCTTGTTTATCAATCAGGTGATCGATAATTCATGCCAATTCAATACAGAATGATTGATGTCTTCGTCAATCACACCATACTTTGTTCACCTCTGTTTTTTGACATCTAAACAGAGCTTCATCCAAAACAAATTTAACTCATTGGGATTTACCATTCCTAATTCTCTTCTAAAGTAATTGAATTTTTGTTGATCGAGAGGTTTTATGAATATATCTGTTATCTGATATTTAGTAGGGATGAATTCTACTTTCACATCTTTCTTTTGAATATGGTCCCCAATGAAATGATGTCAAACATCAATGTGCTTGGTTCGGGCATGATAAACTGGATTCTTGGATAAGCTTATTGTGCTCGTGTTGTCACACAGGATTGGTATCTCCTTCAAGTTAATTTCCAAATCTTGTAGTTGTTGCTTTAACCATAAAATCTGGGCACAGCAGCTGGCAGCAGCAACATATTTTGATTTTGTAGATGATATTACCACAGTATTTTGCTTTTTGCTCGACCACAAGACAAGGCATCCTCCCAAAAACTGACATTGTCCACTGGTACTTTTCCTGTCTGTCTTATAGCCTCTATGATTAGCATCTAAGTATCTTATTAGATATTCTGCTCCTTTCTTCAGATACCATATTCCTAAATTTGGTGTTCTGACAAGATATATGAGGATTTTCTTGACGGCTTCATGTGATTCCTTAGGAGCTGATTGGTATCTTGCACCCATTCCCACACTAAATTGAATATCTAGTCTGCTTCCTGTGAGATAGGGTAATAATCCAATCATTCCTTTATACCTGGTCAGATTCACGTCTTTCCCCTTGTCGTCTGCATCTAGCGAGATAGTTGAGCTCATAGAAATTTTTACACTTTTTGCATTTTCCAAGCCATATTTCTTCAGTAACTCCTTCAGATACTTCATTTGGGATATGAAGATTCCATTTTTCTTCTGTTTGATTTGCAGTCCTAAGAAGAAGTTTAATTCTCCTACCATCAACATCTCAAATTACCCTGTATTAACTTAGCAAATTCTTGGCAAAGATCCTCATTAGTAGCTCTGAATATAATATCATCCACATAAATTTGAACAATTAAAAGTTTCTTTCTACTTCTTTTGATGAAAAGTGTAGCATCTACTTTGCCTTTTTCAAAACCTTTTTCTATCAGGAACTTGCTAAGTGACTCGTACCAAGCTTTAGGAGCTTGTTTTAAAACATATAAAGCATTTTTCAATTTGTAAACATGATTAGGAAAATTTAGAACTTTAAAATCAGGTGGTTGTTTGATGAAAACTTCTTCCAAGATATAGTTCAAAAATGTACTTTTAACATCTATTTGATATAATTTAAAATCCTTTATGCAAGCAAAGGCTAAAAGTACTCATATGGCCTCCAGTCTAGCTACTAGAGCATGTTTTCTCATAATCAATACCTTTTTCCTGATTATAGCCTTTAGGTACTAGTTTGGCTTTGTTTCTGACGATTTGTGTAGATTTATTGAGCTTATTTTTAAATACCCATTTGGTGCCTATGACTGGGTGGTCATTAGGTCTGGTACCAATTCCCAAACTTGATTCCTCTCAAATTGGTTCAGCTCTTCCTGTATTGCTACTATCCAGAATTCATCAGACAGAGCTTCGTCAACATTGGTTGGTTCAATGTGTGAAATAAATGTAGAGAAACGCACTTCATTGAACACTTGTCTCTGGGTTTTGACCACTTTATTGACTTTACCAATGACTTGTTCAAGAGAATAATTTCTATTATGTCTCCAAGCTTTAGGTTGTTTTAGATTTTCTTAAGAAAGCAGCTCATTTGAATCATCCTTGTTTTCTAAAATCTCTTGTAAAGGTACTTAGTTTGAAGATTTTTTCAAATTCAGTTTTTCTAAATTTTAAACGATCTCAGCATCATCATCTAGAGGTTTTGAAATTGAGTCAGTTTCAACAAACACAATATGTATTGATTCTTCAATAGTGAGCGTACATTTGTTGAAAACTCTATAGGCTTTGCTACGGTTAGAGCAACCAAGAAATAAGCCTTCATTAGCTTTAGGATCAAATTGATTGAGATTTTTTTTTGTTGTGAATGTAGCACTTGCTTCTGAAGATCTTTAGACAAGCCAGGTTAGGCTTTCTTCCTTTGTACAGCTCATATAGAGTTTTTCCAAGCAATGTTCTGATGTAGGCTCTGTTGGAGATATAACAAGCCGTGCTCATTACTTCAGCCCAAAAGATTTGAGAAATCCCTTTTTCATTCAGCATTGCTCTTGCCATTTCTGTGAGCACTCTATTCTTTCTTTCCACAACTCCATTTTATTGAGGAGTTCTTAGTACTGAGAAATTGTGGTTAATCCTATGCTCGTCACAGTAATCTGCGAATTTGTTATTCTCAAATTCTCCTCCATGGTCAATCCTGATTGATACAATAGAAATATCTTTCTCATTTTGGACCTTTTTAGAAAAATGATAAATGCACTAAATGTGTCATCTTTAGATGAAAGAAATAGAGTCCAGGTGAATCTCAAATAGTCATCAACTATCACAAGAGTGTATAAGTTTCCACTGAAACTTTGACTCTTGATAGACCAACCAAATCCATATGAAGCATTTGAAGTGGTCTTTCAGTTGTGACTGTCTTCTTTGATTTAAACAAGAACTTTGTTTGTTTACCTTTCTGAAAAGCATCACAAACAATGTCATGTTCAAATTGAATTTTGGGTAAACCAATAACTAAATTCTTTTCCATTAGTTTTAAAAGTTGATTCATATTAGCATCAGCAAGACATTTATGCTAGAACTAACTTTCCTCATTTTTGCTAACAAAACAATTTTCAGAGAATTTTGAATCAATTTGGATAGTGTAACAGTTACCATCCCTTGGAGCTCTTAGTTTTACGTTCAATTCTTCCTTCTTCAGTGGCAAGTTGTCTTTGCTTATGACTAGGCATTCCTCTAAATCAAAGATCACCCAGTTATTTTTGTAAGTACTCTGACTTATACTGAGTAGGTTGTGTCATAAGCCTTCTACATAGTAGACATCTTCAACTTTCATTTTTTTGTCACTTTTTATTTCTCCGATTCTAGCAATTCTTCCAGATTGATTTCCACCAATGCTCACTTTGCCTCCTTCTCTTGGTTTGAGTGATGAGAACTTCTTAGTGTAACTCGTCATATGTCTAGAGCATCCACTATCGATGTACTACTTGTTTGTCCTAGATGCCTAGAGACATACCTGCAACAGAACAATCACGTTTTAGGTATCCATACCTTCTTGGGTCCTTTTTTGTTAGTATTATTTGTCCTAGGTACGTAAGTACCTTTGGGCACCCATTAATGTCCCGTAAGTCCCTTTCATCTTGTGATAACAAGAAGAGATTGTATGACCTTTACGGTTGTAATAAGACATGATGCAAAAGGATTAGAGGAATGAACAGTATTTCTAAAAAATGTAAGATGCAACTGACAATCACTTTTCTTCTTTCCTTTCCTCTTATCTTGAGTAGGATCATATCCTATTTCTGTTTTATCCATTGAGCATCGTTGGGCTCCCAGAATCACTTTGAGCATTTCACTACGCTTAGTGAATTTCTCCAAGGTTTTTGTGAGCTTCTCTGCTTTCTTTTTGTTTTGTTCACATTCTGTGCAAACTGGAGGTAGAATGTCTGTCTGCTTCACTTACTGTTCCTCCAGATTTTTATCCTCCTTTTGGAGCTTACCAACTACTTTGTAATTCTTACTAATTCTGAATGTAATGCATTATATTCATATTGTAATTCATCATAAGAAGGTTTAGAAGTGATTAACTTATCTGTTTCTGAATCTTCATCTTTTTGAGCCACGAAACAGATGTTGGTCGTTTCTTCATCATCGCTCTCTTCTTCTTCTAAAGAATTGTCTTCCCAGATTGACATCGCAAAGGCCTTCTTCTTTCTCAAGTTTTCTTTCTTCTTCTCTTTATCTTTCATCTTAAATAGATGAAGATACTCTGCTTATATGTGTCCTGGTTTTTTACACTCAAAGCAGATGATTAGATCCTTAGGCTCGTTTTGAGATATGGAGGCTTTACATTTTGATTGGAATCTCCTTCCAACTTTGTTTCCATAGAACTTCTTGAATCTTCTAACTACAAGACCCATTTCATCGTCCTCCAAGTCCTCCTTGCCATCATCTTCACTTTCTTGAATTTTGAGAGCAATGCCCTTATGATTTTTCTCGTTCATCTCCTTCTTGTATTTCTGTTTGCTCTCATACTCTACTAGACTTCCAAATAGTGGTACAATAAAGCCAATTGATTTTCCCTTTGTGTTCTCAATGGTTGTTACTTTCATCTCCTATTCCTTCGTGAGACCAGTTAGAATTTTCCTCACTTGATCTTCTTGACTGTACTTCTTGTCGAGTGTAGTGAGGTGGTTAATGAGGTGTGAAAATCTAACTTCTATGTCTCGGATGCTCTCTCTATCCTTCATTCTAAATAATTCAAACTCTGTGATGAGATTATTGATTTTGCTCTGTTTCACACCAGTTATTCCCTCGTGCGCAATCTCCAGTGCCTCCCACATTTCTTTTACAGTTTCTAAACTAGAAACTCAAAAATATTCTTTTTGGTTAAAGGCACAGATCAGTATGTTGATAGCTTTATCATTCAACGTCACCAGTCTCTTGTCTTTTTCGTTTGTTGACTGTCAACTATTTTCATTGGAATATAGTTGCCATGCTCGATCACATCCCACAATCCATACTCAGTAGCTTTGATGAAGATCTTCATCCCCATCTTCCAAAAAGTGTAGTTCTCTCCGTTGAAGCCAAGTGGCTTTGATGTTAAACATCCTTTAGGTAGTACATTGTCTCTGAAACCTGTCATAGGATCTCTCTTTGGATTGTTAAGTCTTTACTTAAGAGACCTACTCTGATACCAAATATTAGTGGCAGCTTTACATAAGAGGGGGTGAATTGGGTGAGTTATAAAAATTTAACATAAAGAAACAGTAAAGTAAATAAACAAGAAAATGAGTTAGAGGGATTTCATCGCAGGGCGAAGAAACAAGATTTATACTAGTTTAGTCTTAACCACTTGACCTATATCTAGTCCTCAGAACACTCTGAGATTTCCATTATGATCCCAAGATTAAATGGGCTCTTGG
This sequence comes from Neltuma alba, assembly GCF_004799145.2. Taxonomy (NCBI): domain Eukaryota; kingdom Viridiplantae; phylum Streptophyta; class Magnoliopsida; order Fabales; family Fabaceae; genus Neltuma; species Neltuma alba. The sequence goes on along the minus strand of NW_021636409.1, from coordinate 112,034 downwards.
CGCTTCAGTACAGTAATTGATTTCCTTAATCACTCCCCCTTACTATCCATAAGGTTACAATCCTACTCAAGAGTCTACACTCTTGAGTTACTCTCAGGAAATGAGTACAGTAGATGTATCAAACTCTCTCTTACAGAGTAAATGAGTAATAAACACTAAAGCTCGAAGAAAAATAAACTATTGAATATAACAGTAAATATTTCAACAAAAGGTAGCTTGCGTATTCAATACTTCATTCAGTGTCCTTTGTGCCATTTATAATTGGAGAAGCTTAGTTAACTGTTAGACTGAAGAGCTTCTAGCTGTTGAAAGTTCGGTTGCGTGTGTTCGGTAGTTGCAATAGTAGTTCGCCATGATTACTTTTGACATGGTAGGTTACGGGCTACTAATTAATTGTTGTGCTTTGTAACTATAGCAATACTTGAAACAAGTAAGTTTTATTTCAGAAGGAAACTTGTGAAGATAACTGAATGAGTGATAACAATTGATATTTATATAACAGTTAGAAAAGTAATAAATCACTCGTCAGGTACTTTAAATATGAACTGAACATACTTGATTGAAGTCTTGATCGATAACTGGTTGATCGATCAAGGTATTAATTAAACAAAGTGACAGAGCTTGAACTAGATAAGTATAAGTATCGATTAAATTATGGATTAATAGTTGATTGAGCATCTAATCAATAAATGGTGAGAACTGAAAACAATGACCTTTGAAAGTTTATGTAGGAATAAAGCTTTAAGGTCATCTATGTCTTTGAATCTTTTCAGAAAAGAGTTGATGATGACAAGAAGGCTGAGAAAAGCTTGAAGATAAAGAATCAACAAATTCTGATAATCATCGTGTATAGTTGTTATGAAATGAACTGGTTTAAATGATCGCACAAGTGTCGAAAACTGTTTGATCGATCAAGTTATCGATAAAGCTAAGTATGAGAGAAATATATTTTTAAAACGTGTTGATCGAATACTTTATCGATAAATGGATGATAGGAAAACTGATTGATGTTTGAGTAATTGATCAATTAAGGATCACTACTACAGAATAGCAAATACTTGACGGTTGTAAAGATATGTAAATATATTGTAATTAATATAGGATCAAATCAGATATGATAGGATCAGATATTATCCTCTAATAATGAGCCATTAATGACCGAGGCTCCTCTCCTGTGTATAAATACCCCCTTTCTGATCATGAATATACAAGAAATATATTTTCACATTATTTTCTCCTTAATATGGTATCAGAGCAAGCATTTTAGTGGTTCTGCGTCAGTCTTTGTGTCGCCGTTAGGGCATCCATTCCTGGAGTCGAGTGGGAGCACGTGCCGGTCAGGGGGAGTCGTGAGGTCTAGACCGGCCAAACCCCGGAGTTTCATCATCATCCGAGTAGCTCGTGATATCCACGTACAGTCACCAGCAACAATTTGTTCACACACCGATCGTTTTTTGACCATTTTCTGACGTTGAAGCCCTTTCTTGGCTTCGTCTTCTCTTTTCCGACTCATCACTAGTGCATTTCAGATTTGGGTCTTCCTCCTTGCTTTGATTCAGATCTGTTTGATTTTTGTTGCTGTGCGTTCAGTTCCTCTCCATGCTTTTGTCTTCGGTTTGCCTAAACTGACATTGGTTGTAACTGGTTGGTCCCTGGTGTGACCATTTTTGGCTACTCATTCTTTCTGATCACTGTTAAAATTATTCTTTATCCTTTCTGTTAATCTCTCATGGGTGATAATAAGTCTGTAGTCACTTCTGAAGTAGTTCCAGTAGTCGTTAAGATTACTAAGCATAAATTAAATTGGACAAATTATCTGGATTGGAGTAAGACCATCCATATTTATTTACGAAGCATTGAGAAGGAGGATCATTTAACTGCCGATCCCCCAACAACTGATTCTCGTCAATCATGGTTAAGAGACGATGAACGACTCTTCTTACAAATCCGTAACTCTATTGACAGTGAGATTATTTCTTCTATTACTCACTGTGAATTTGTTAAAGAACTGATGAATTATTTAGAATTTTTATACTTAGGCACGGGTAATATTTCTCATGTTTATGAGGTTTACAAAGCTTTTTATCGCGTAGAGAAGCATGATCGCCCTCTCAAGACCTACTTCCTGGATTTTAAACGAATGTATGAAGAATTGAATGTTCTCATGCCTCTTACTACTAATCTGAAGGTCCAACAGGCCCAACGAGAGAACATGGCCACCATGAGTTTTCGCACTGGTCTTCCGCTTGAATATGAAACTATTCGCTCTTAAATTCTATCTGGTTCTAAGATTCCTACCCTTCAGGAGGTGTTCTCTCGTGTGCTGAGGACTGAGAATCTTTCATCACCAGTTACCAATACTCCTGTCAGTGCTCTAATCAGTCGAGGCCCAAATGATAGTCGTGGGACGACTAACCATGGTAGCTCCAAGCAAGGGGGAACTACTCCAGATTCAGTAGGGTGGTATGTTACTACTGTAAGGAACCCAACCATACGAAGCGTACTTGTCGTAAGCTACAAAACAACCAACAACGTAATAACTCTATTGTACATGTGGCAACGCTAGCTGATGATAAGGTCACAATCTCTGCTACTGAATATGCTCAATTGAAATCTCTCACACCACTCGTGAGTGCTCCTGCTGCTACAGGTAATCAGGCTACTGCTCTTGTCTCTTCTTCCTCCAAATGGATCATAGATTCTAGTGCTACTAACTACATGATAGGTAACCGCCATCCCTTCTCCACTTATAATTCTTATGCCAATCCTTCAACTATCACTATTGCCAATGGCTCCCATTCCCGGGTCCTCAGATCAGGCACTGTTAAACCTATCCCCTCCATTCATTTGTCATCTGTACTGGATGTACTTGATCTTGCATTTAATCTACTTTCTCCTAGTAAACTTACTAGCCAATTAAACTGTTGGGTCTCACTCTTCCCTGATCATTGCTTGATACAGGATCTTTTGATAAAGAAGATTATTGGTAGGGGCTATGAATCTGGTGGACATTATTTCCTTGACGAGCAAGGGTCTCGTGCTGTGGCTTGTGCCGGTGGTCTTACTCCTTTTGAAGCACATTGTCGTTTGGTTCATTTGTCTTTGTCTTCTTTAAAAAGGGCTTATCCTCAGTTTCAACATTTGTCATCTTTAGATTGTGAGTCATGTCAATTTACCAAACATCATTGTCTTCCTTTAGTTTCTCGAGTCAATAAACGAGCTTCGTCCCCTTTTGAGCTAGTTCATTCTGATGTTTAGGGTCTGTGTCCTATTGAGTCAACAACGGGTTTTAAATATTTTGTTACATTTGTTGATGACTATTCTCGTACAACTTGGTTATATTTAATGAAAAGTCGTTCTGAATTATTCTCTCATTTTTGTGCCTTTTTTGCAAAAATTAAAACTCAATTTCATACTCCCATTCGCACTTTACATAGTGATAATGCTAAAGAATATTTTTCTAGCACGTTTTAATCCTATATGCTTTAAAATGGTGTCCTTCATCAATCGTCTTGTGTTGATACACCAGCTCAAAATGGTGTTGCAGAACGTAAAAATCACCGCTTACTAGAGGTGGCACAAGCACTCTTGTTTCAAATAAAGGTTCCCAAAACTTTATGGGCTGATGTTGTCTCCACTGCTTGTTTCCTCATTAATCGTATACCCTTTTCGGTTCTTGATGGTAACATTCCCTACACTACTCTTTTCCCTTCAAAACCTTTGTTTCCTGTTGATCCTAGGATCTTCAGCTGTGTTTGCTTTGTCCGGGATGTACGACCCTCTGTCTCCAAATTAGATCCGAAGTCCCTTAAGTGTGTCTTTCTTGGCTACTCTCAGGTTCAAAAGGGCTATTGGTGTTTTTCTCCTACTCTTAATCGTTATCTCGTTTTTACAGATGTCACCTTTTAGGAATCAATTCCATACTTTTCTTTGTCCATTTCAGCTGCCTCTCCTCCATCTGTGGAGGAGGATGACCTTCTAGTGTACCCTGCTCTCCCGCCACCCACTCCACCACCTCCAGCTCCAGCTCCTGTGCCACCGCCCCTGTCTTGTGTCTACATAAGACGTTCCAAGGAGACCAATGTCACCATCCTAGATTCCGGCCCTCCAATGTCTGCTTTGTCATCGGATCTTGTGTCGAGCATCTCTCATCCTGAGCCTACACCTCTCTCCAACTCCAAGACACCTCCTGTTCCTGATCTAGATCCTTCACTTGACTTGCCCATTGCTCTTCGCAAAGGTAAACACAGTTGCACCCATCCTATTTCCTCATTTGTTTCTTATAACCACCTTTCCCCTGCCTCTCGTGCCTTTATCTCTTCTTTAGATCTTATTTTCGTACCTAAGACCCTTTATGAAGCTTTAACTCACTCGGGTTGGTGTGCTACTATGGAAGAGGAGATGGCGGGCACTTGGACCTTAGTGGATCTACCGGCAGGAAAGAAGGCTATTGGCTGTAAGTGGGTCTTAACCCCTAAAACTCGAGATGATGGCACCCTTGACCGCCTTAAAGCTTGCTTGGTTGCTAAAGGCTATGCTCAGACCTATGGTGTTGATTACTCTGAAACTTGCCCCCTTGTTGCAAAGCTTTCCTCCGTTCGTCTTTTCATCTCTACGGCGGCAACCTATGGCTAGGATCTCCATTAATTGGATATAAAGAATGTTTTTTTACATGGTGATCTTCTTGAAGAAGTCTATATGGAGCAACCACCCCGCTTTGTTGCTCAGGGGAAGCGTGAAAAAGTATGTCGCCTCAAGAGATCCTTATATGGCCTGAAGCAGAGTCCCCGTGCATGGTTTGATAGGTTCAGTATTGTAGTGCAAAAATCTGGCATATGGCAAAGTAAGTGTGATCATTCTGTGTTCTACCAGAGCACAGGCACTGGCATGATTCTATTGGTTGTGTATGTAGATGATATTGTTATTACAGGGAGCAATATGTCGAGGATCTCTTCACTTAAGTCCTTTCTTAATTCTCATTTTCAAACAAAAGATCTAGGCCCATTAAAGTACTTTCTCGGAATTGAGGTCTTGAGAAGTAAGAAAGGAATCTTATTGACTCAAAGGAACTATATTCTTGATCTGTTAAAGGAAACTGGAAAGTTAGGGGTTGTGCCAAACAGTTTTCCTATGATTTATAATCCACTCCTTGATGCCGATGGTGTCACATCCAGCATTACAATAATTAGATATAAGAAATATTCTCAAATTATTGAGGATTAAAAATAATAAGGAAAATTCACAGAATTTTGGTGGAAAATAATTACAGTAATTTTCCAAGCCAATTATAGGAAATTGACTAATTAAAGAAAATTGGTCAAATGTAAATAAGGAAAAATATTTTTGAGCCATGAAAAATTAAGGAAAAATAGGGATAATATCCTTTGAGAGTTATATGAAATTATAAAGTTGGTTTTATGACCAAATTACCCTTAGAGAGATTATAAGAGAATTTAAGGGTGATTTAGGCTAATTGAGGGATTTTATTTGGAAAATTCCAAATAAATATTTTAAGAGGAATAAAATTCCAATAAAATTTCAATGAGATCCCAAGGAATTATAAGGAATTATAGAATTAAATGGAAACCCTCAAGTGTCCAAGATTTTTCCAAATAAATGTGAAAAGTGGAAAAATCCCTAAAGAGAAGGAAATTAATTTTCCTTTTTATTTAAATATTAGGAAATTAATTTTGAGACAAAGAGGTCAATTTGGGAAGATAATAATGAGGAGAATAAATTAAGGATCTAATAGAAAATAATTACAGAGACTAAGTTACTGTAATTATAAAAAAGAAGTTAAACTCAGAGCCTAAAGTATACCGATAAAGCAAGATTGGTGTCTTGCAAATCCAAGGGATCCTATTAAGCCATGTGTCAAGCTCTTGAAGGAGAAGATTTGAATTAGCCAAGTGTCATTCCATGAATGGAGAGGATTTTGACTTTAATAAATAATTTCATTTGGAATTATGTTAATTAAGAGAGAGGAATCAAGACTTAGTAGGGTAATGACACTTGGACTATCATTAAAGAAGGTGGTTGGGATATTTTGAAGCCTTAATCAAGCTCTTCTCTCCCCATTTTCAGATGTTCATTTCGTGCAAGGGAGAAAAAGAGAGAGTTTGAGAGGAAACAAGGAGAAAGGGAGCACTTTTGATCATCCTAGCAAGGTTTCAAGGTTAGATCTTGGTCCTAGAAGTGTTCTTGCTTTGGTTTCTTTCATTTTTATGGTTTAAAATCTGTCTCTTCCCTCCCTTAATGTGGACCAAACTGATTAATAAAAAGGGGAAAGAAGTTTTGATCATAACACTTGCTAAGACACAACAACACAAGCTAGATCCTAGTGTTGGCAAGTGAGTTTAAGTGATTTTAAAGCATTTTTCATGGTTGTTGTTGTGAGAGTTATTTTCGACCAAGTGAAGAACTGGACCCTAGTATGAGATTTTCATTGTTTTAAGGCTTCCATGATGCTTAAAATGAGGAATGGTGTAGGGTAGACTAAAAGAAACAAGTGTTGGAAGCCTAAAAGCAAGGCTGAAAATTTTGGGTCAAAACCTCTAGTGGTTTGGTCAGTTTGTGGCTGGAAGAATCAATTTTATTTTCACAAATATAAGCCTAGTTTTGGAATCTACATGAAAATCCATGTAGGAACAAGTTAAGGAGTGATTTTTAGGGTTAAAGAGAACCAAATCTAAAACTAGTGAACAAAGGAGGGAACTTTATGGTTCAAGAATCATTTTGATGTATGTTCTTGCTTTTTCATGGTTGGATAATGATTCTTGCTGCCATTTTTGTTGGATCATATGGTTAGGGTTTGATATTTGCCAAGGGAAAGAGGAGAAGGAAGAAAGGCTAAGACTTTTGAAGCAAGGTAGTAAGTTAAACCTAGCTACTACCACTAACTAGCATTGTTGATTATTGTATGGTTAATTGCTATTATTGTGATTGAGCTCTCTTGATTGTTATGTGGCTGCTCTTTATAGTATCTTGCTTTGGCCTTTGCATGATTGATTTTGCCAAATGATAAGCATGTTAGTTCATCCATAGTAGCTAATGTGATCATGCATAATACTGATGCTTGCTTGGTGATATAGTTGGTTAATTTACTACTGGGATTTCCAAAAATCTCATCCCCCAAGAATCATGTAACATTTTAGGGCCTGAATCTTCAAAAGGGAAGCTGCAGATTGAAGGTTGATTTGTGGAGTTTAGCCACAAAATTCGTGAGCTTATTTTGGTTATGTAAATATTAAACTAACAGTGCTGGAAGCACACTGATCCTGATCAGTTCACATGACTTTTTGATTATGTTCCTGAACTTTTTAAATCGTGAAATTTGATATGATGAAAGATGACATCCTGAGATTCAAATTGATAGCTAATACGTTAAAAATGGCCCAGTATACGATTTATAATGATTTTTCAAAGTTAATGATCAGAATCTGGACATCAGGGTTTTTGGCAAATGGACAGTGTTGTTTTCTTAAAAACCTGATGCTTTCTCATAAAGAATTGGACAATGAGATTATTTTTCCTTGAAAGAGGACTTAAATATCTTTAAGTAGAATTTTGAACCACCCAAATTGGATTTTTGTAGAATAAGTTATGAATTTTTGAAGTTGGGCCAGAAAAACTGGATTTTTACCCGATGAAAAGTAAAAATCCGAAAATTAGCATTTTTATGGTAAAAAGTGAGCCCAAGACCATCCAATGTGGTCAAAAATAATTTTGAAAGGAACCTAAGTCAATATTATAGTAAGGTGTGACAGATGGAAGCTTACCATCTGAGAATCCCGTTGATGCTGTTAAGAGCAAGCCGTTTAAGAATCCGGAGAGGTATCGAAGATTGATTGGAAAATTGAATTATCTTATTGTGACCCGTCCTGATATTACCTATCCAGTCAGTGTACTTAGCCGGTTTATGGTCTCGCCTACTATCAGACAGTGGGAAGCTTTAGAGCATATGCTTCATTACTTGAAGGGATCTCCAGGTCGTGGGATATTATACAGAAATCATGGTCATACAGATATTGAGTGCTTTTGTAATGCTGATCATGGTGGTTCAAAGGCCACAAGAAGATCTACTATAGGATATTGTGTCTTTGTGGGCGGAAATTTGGTGTCCTGGAGGAGCAAGAAGCAGAATGTGGTGTCACGATCAAGTGCAGAGGCAAAATATAAAGCTATGGCACAATCTGTGTGCGAGATCGTTCGGATATATCACATATTGAAGGAGATTGGTCTTAAAATCTCATTACTAGCAAAACTGTGGTGCGACAATAAAGCAGCCTTACATATAGCCTCTAATTCAGTGTTTCATGAACGCACAAAACACATTGAGATTGATTGTCATTTTGTTCGAGATAAGATCAAGGAAAACTTCATCTCAACAGGGCATATGAGATCCAGTGATCAATTGGGCGATCTCCTTACCAAAGCTTTGAATGGGGTTTGAGTTGACTATCTCTGTAACAAGTTAGGCATGATTGACATCTATGCTCCAACTTGAGGGGGAGTGTAAAGATATGTAAATATATTGTAATTAATATAAGATCAACTCAGATATGATAGGATAGGATATTATCCTCCAATAATGAGCCATTAATGACCGAGGCTCCTCTCCTGTGTATAAATACCCCCTTTCTGATCATGAATATACAAGAAATATATTTTCACATTATTTTCTCCTTAATAGGTTATTATGGGCCATATTTGACAGTTAAAAACCATCAAGTATACTGGCATCATATATTTGAACCTCAGATATTTGACAGTTATTAACTGTCAAATATTTCAATAATACTTGACGGTTCTATATGAATAATCGTCAATTATCATACAACAGTTGATGGTTTTTCAGGAAAACTGTAAACTATTTCTCTAAGTACTTGACGGTTACCATCAAAACAGTCAATTGTTGGAGAGGAAAAATTGACGGTTTTAAATAGAAACCGTCAAGTATAAGTATAAATACTTGACAGTTCTGAAAACTGGCAAGTTTGGTGTAATGGTAGTGAAAATACTTGACAGTTATTACTAAAACAGTCAATTATTTTGATATTACTTGATGATTCCTTTTAGAACCGTCAAGTATTATAACAATACTTGACAGTTTTAACTAATAACCGTCAAGTATTATGACAATTTTTTTTATATAGCAGTTCTGCTGTGCCAGTAGCCCCCTGCAATTTTGAAACCTCATACGGAGCATATTCAACAGAACCATGCAGGCCAGCATTCAAACCAATTCAGCCATATGAATGTAACCAAAACCAAAAATTTACATTATTATATACATCTTAATGAACCAAAACCAACCATCATATTAAAAAAACTTGTGTTTAAGGCAAGTAAAAATTCTGGGCAAGTATAAAAGGTGAGCCAACTCCAAAATTAGCCAATTGCCAAAGTTGTTCGATGCCAAAAACTAACCAACAGCAAAAAATGAACCAAAACCAAAATTGAAACCAAAACTGTACATGCAATGTCTTGTACTTCCCTATCTATTTTGTGCCCATTGACGGAATAAGGCCATTGCCAACTTTTCAATGATTTCTTCCATCTGAGCCGATGAATACACTGTGCAATATGTGTTGGCAAAGTACTGTATGCAACCACAAATTATGACATAAGTTAGATATAAATATAAAGCTACCATAATTACAATTCTTAAATATATAAATTGAACTTTAACAAATGCATATTACCTGCGTAGGGATTATGTCAGCATTGTGCATAATTATCTCCTTCATGAATTTCATCATGCAATATCCACAATCAAAGCTTTTTTTAGGCTGATGTGGGCACTGTGAAGAATGGAAAAGGAAATAATATTAGTTGATCATATAAATAAACCATATTTAGTATAATAGTAAATAATGGTAATGAATACCTTCACTTTCTTCCATGGGAAGGTATCGTCAAACTGGCCATTTTTTACCGGGAGGCAGGGTAAGGCTTGATTTGTGTGCTATAGCCACAATGCCTTAAAAAGACAATAAAATTGAATATTAATGATTGTCAAAAAGTAGATTGAAGCAAGAAATTAAATTAAATTTAAATGATAGATACAAATGTTATTGAACAATGAAACCATAAATAGTCGATTGGTTGGATCCCCATGAAGAGAATCGAGATACCAAATCCTCAGCTTTATGGGATTGACCACAATTAGCATCCAGTGTCCCATAAGTATAAGAAAGACAATTAGAACAATTACAAAATATTTTAAAAATGAAAGAATTTAGGAAAGTTCAGTATACTACGTACCCTTGACAGTAAGGCGCCAAAAACAAAGTCTCAGGCATAATTGCCCGAGAAATGAAGATATCCACCAGGTCTCTAGATAAGTCTTTCTTCTTCATATCAGGTTCGTTGCCAGCAACAGTGTAAGGGCTGACGATCTTGAACTTGTCATCAAGGCCACTGGGAACTATAAAGTTCTTGAAAAGATACCTAAATCAACAAACAAAGATATCGATACGATAAATGCTCAAGTACTTAAATATTTAGTTAAGGTTTTAACAAATACTTGGTATAAAAGTTACAGGCATTTGTGCTGGCCATTCCATGCATCAGAATTTCTTTCAATACTTCATTTGTGACGTAGTCTGAAATAGGTCGACCATAGACATCTGGCTCAAACTTTAGGGGAATCATGAAATGCTTGCCATGTTTTAATCTGGCCCCAACTGCATATTCCTCAAGACATATTCGGAATCTTGATGATACCACTTGAATGGGCTCAGAGGGCTACTTCTATGGTAATGATAATTAGTGATCACCCAATAGACTCTTCTTCCTCTTAGACTGACAAACAAACTGTTAATAATTAAAATAGAGTTTATTTTAAATCATCTGAATGTGTAGATCTATAGATACATACCTTTGAAGGATGTCCTAACGTAAGAAGGCGGCCAGGTCAAGTGACAAAGGTACCCATTGCTTGAGCCACTGTCTCTACATCTAAGGTGGGCATCAGGAGGGCATAATTAGCATCAATACCAGTTTTCAACTGCACCCTTACATGATCAATGGGGAGAGGCACATTATGAATCATACTCTAGATCTCCCGATAAATTGAACATGTGGCCCATTACAACAGTGTGATGTTTAGGGCTATTCGCCATACACTGAACGTCCGCTTCACCCTGATTTAACATGGGAGACAAGTTAGGTAGGTATATAAATAATTGAATGTAATTCTATAAACATAAGTATTATACCTCAAGTAGTAAAGGGAATGTGCAGCTGTCTTTACCATTTGGGCTGAGATTCGGAGCCAGTTGTGGTACCTGATTCTTGATCAACTGCTCAATTAAGAGTGCTTGCTCTTTAACTTGCTCCTTTAACCAGTGTGTTTCTTCCTTCAGCTCCATGAACTCAGCAGAGGAGTGCGTGCATGATGAAGAGGGCTTTTGTTGGTACCCGGAGTAATCCCTCTTGGTGACTCCATAACCGAAACCTCTAAGAAGACTAGGATGGTCAGGAGTCCCTAGTGCCCTCCTCAATATATCCTGGTCATCTGTAGAATATGCCCCCTTTGAAACTTCCTGGGACAAACTCTCTTGTGCAACAAACATTGACATAGTTATTCATACTTAAAGATATTTGACAATAACATGAGGATTATTTAATTTAGAATAATACTCACCATCCTGTCCACGACCTCTTTAACATGAGGATTATCAATTTGGCCATCTTTATTTTGCCTGGTCAATGCCCACACCATCTGACGAGGTACAATGACATCTAATCCCTCCTTCTAAGCACCTCTTGCTCGAGGCCCACATAACCGAAGCGCCCCTTTCGGTAGGGACATTCATTCTTCTTTATCCTTTTCTTATTTTGGGCACTTAATTTCTGTAAAAAAAAAACTAAATTCATAATTAAACAGTATATAGATTAAACAAAATGGACAATTTAATATAAAAAAGAATGAGGATTTTTACTCAAAATTGACTATCATGACATGACATCGCAAAAGCAGCCTAATCCTCTGGTTTGACCAAGTCCTGTATCAAGCCAGGAACCTCAAACTCATTGGCTATGGAAGGATCCTTCAAGTACTTATGTGTCACAAAGTATCAGAAAGAACACAGCGCCCTCCCAGCCTTCCCCTCCACAAACTTCTTTCTACTCTCATCTATATCAAATGCAGATTGCAAAACACATAAAACAACATATTAGTGTCAAGCAACTTATAAGAAAACAAAATTTGAGTTGTTATAATATATTACCGATACATCTATCCAAATAGCATCTCGTACTAAACGATCAACCCTCCTCCAGTGTTGCACTGTAATGGGCACGGTGCTTCATGCCATTGCCCCAATATAGCTGATAAATTTATTTGACCATATGACTTATCCTTTCTTATTCCACTGTATGGCAAATCCCTTTCCTTCTGTTTGAGCTTTCACAACCTCTTGCATGACACAAAGGCCCCTCTCTATGCATGCTGCCTCGTCTTGCAACTGTCTCTCCTTGTCAGAGGCATCTCTCGATTGAGATGGATTATCAGTGCTAGATCCGCTATCGTCTACCATCTATAATGAAATTCAATTAAACAAAATGAATCAGAACCCATTAAATGAAAAAAAAGTCATTAATGACAAAATTGACTTGAACAAAATTAAAACAAATAAAAGAATTAAAGAAAATAATAAGAGAATTTATATGCATGTTTAAGTAGATCTTTTTGTTTTTCTACTCTTAGGTTTTTGCATATTCTTCTTGGTTTGAATTGTTTTTATCTTCCTACGAAACACTTTCCCCCTCTTTGAAATCCATATTTTGTAGTTGTGATCGTGCCTAACGTACATGGATTGATCTTCATTTAAACGAGAATCAAGTGATGTCCCTTGAAATGGATCATCTTCAATTGCATTGTCATCATACCCTATATGTTCAATATTCATTTTATTAGTCAACAAAACAATAGACCATCCTTTAGTTGAAATGTCCTACCTTTAACTCCCCAGAGCACGCATTCGTAAGTGTTATGGTTCAAGCAGATCGTGACACAAGCCCGTGGATTTAAAATTTTAACATAATTACTCGAGTTACTATTCACTGTTAAATTTTCAGATTACAGGTCCAACTTCAAAATTTCATAACTAATTCCATACAAATCGTATTGAGGTGATCTAAAATTTTACTGAAAGCTATTTTGATTCTCTTTAAGGAAAAAAATATCGAATTAGACTTATCCTTACCCAATTCGTACGGTTTAATCAATGAATATTACTTTTCATTTCATAAAATCTGGAACTTGCAGATTCTGTGCCTCAAATTTGGAAATTCATATCTCCTTGCATACATATCCAATTGAGATGATCTACCTCTATTTTAAAGCTTGGGATGTTTACTATAGGTATGCCAAATCTCGTGACTTAACTCATTCGTTTGATAGGTTAAACTAGAGCTACAAACACACTGCTCTAGGACCTACATTTTATCCCTTAACATCTCTTTACTTTAATTCTTTTTATTTCTTTTCATACATAACATGGGCTTACTCTTCTCCATTCATGCTCATACATTTATATACATGCCATAAATATTATAATTTATTACATGGCATTATATGCATCCATAACATAAATTACATATTAGGAGAATTACACATTGAATGATAATATCATTCATTAACATGAATAATTCTCCCCTTTCTTCTCCTTGCTTCTCATGCCATTATTTCCCATCATTGATTGACCTATATGGTTGGTTAGGGAGGGGGTGAGATTCAGGGGAATCTCATTAGCAAACAATACTACATTAATCATGCTAGATGGATACTAATACACTACACACAACTTGTTTATTCTCTTGTTAATTAGTAACATATTAGCATGCTTAAAGCTAACTTCTTGATGCATGGCTATGGAGACATAATATACTTATCATGAATAGCAATTACAGTAGCTAAAACATGTCACAATAACATTCAATAACATGTACACGGCAACACATAAGCATACAACATCAAGCAATGACAATAGGTAAGTTCACTACCTTGCACCTCAAGCTTTCCTCTTACTTTTCCTTTGACTCCATTGACTTTCCAACCATGTGGGCATTCAGTCAACATCACCAAACATCCTCTTGGATGTTCCAAAGGTCCTAAACATAATCATAATGACCATACAATCCATTAGGACCAAGAGACTACATAAAGTTCAAGACTAGCTCTCTTAAACCTCAACCCTTTCTCTTAGTCTTAGGGTTTTCTTTCTAACTTCTCTAACATAAATCTTATCATTTTCCATCCTTAAGATTAGGGGTGGAAACAGGCCAGGCCTCACCCTTAACAGGCCTAGCCTGTGGTGAGGCCTGTTGGCCTGAGCCTGGCCTGTGGCCTGTGAAAGGCCTTTTAATCAGCTTGAGCCTGGCCTGTAAGCTGGCCTGGCCTGGCCTGTGGCCTGTTAAGAGGCCTATTTTTTATCAAATTTTAAACACACATAAATCAATTCAAAATTACAATAATTCAACCTAATTAATCTAAAATACAAACAAAAAATATGAAATTATCAAATTAACACAATTTGTAAAACATGTTCTCTTAGGCCCAAAAAAAAATCTAATATGAAAAATTATTAGAAAACATAATTTCACTCTAATATAAAAATATCACTTCATCCCATCTCTAGTATAAAAATTAGTTGATGATTAGATCTAGTTTAAAATATGAAACATCCTTAATCCCTTTTATATTTTAAATTTATCATTTATTCAAACTAATTTACTAACAAAATGATATTTGATCCTGTTGTTAAACATGGTTGTTTTTTTAAAAAATGTTACAGTTATTATAATTTATTTATTTAAATTAATTAAGTAATTATTATAATAAGAATTAGATTGAGCACACATATATACGGTCTAAAACATAATAGGTCAATTCTCTATATATATATATATATATATTCTATATAAGATTAATATGAAAAGCATGGATCAAATAAATGAATAATACTTTTTTTAATGCACTTATATTTTCTTTCTCTGTTTAAATATGTGTCATTATACATACATTAATTATTTTTATTATAGATAATGGAAATGAAATGAAGCATGCAATGGGCTCTAGATAACATGTTTATGTGGATGGAGTTTTCTCAATTAACTAATCAAAATAGCAGATTCCCTCCTATCAATTTACAATTTTAACCTAAAAAAAAAAAATAACAGGCCCAGGCCGCCTGACAGGCCTAACAGGCTTACTATCAGGCCTGAGCCTGGCCTGATAAAGTAAACAGGCTTTTTTACAGGCCTGAGCCTGGTCTGATATCTAAACAGGCCAGGCCAGGCCACAAGCCCCTGACAGGCCGCCTGGCCTATTTCCACCCCTACTTAAGATCTATTTCTTGTCAATTAGGACCACTTTAGATGGCCTTAGATTCAAGAAGATCAAATCTGGAAATTTTGGTTCGCGGGTACTGTTCATGCAGAAACTCTAGAATTCTTGCTCAACTTTGAAAATTCATAATTAATTCTAGAAAAATCAAAACTGAGTGGTTCCAAGTCTCACTGAAAGCTCCTTAAGTAAATTTAAAGGAAAAATAGTCTCAAGAACCAATTCTATGTTGAACAGTATCGGAACTGTACGAAACTCGACACTCTTCCAAAAGTTCAACACTATTTCCAGATTTCAAACCCTAACTTTGAAAAATCACCATAAATCGTACATATATCCAAATGAAGTGTTCTACCTATGGATTTAAAGCTCACAAAGTGTACTTTAAGCCTGAAAAATTTCAGAATTAGATATGAATAGTAACTAATTCAAAATAGGTATCAAATCAGATGTTACAGCTACCACATACCTTGATCTTGAAGCTTGAACTTATGTGGACTTTCTCTCACTAGAAATAGCTCTTTCTCTCTCTAGATGCAAGAGCGGCAGAGTTTTCCCTATAGATCCTTGATTGGCCAAAATATGAAGGGGAGGGAGTGCCTATTTATAGCCAAAAATTTGGCTTGAATAGACCAAAATACCCTTGGTGGCTAATAGAAAGGGTAAGGGCAATTTTGGAACTTCAATTTGACTTTTACATCATCATTACATCATCTTCTTGCATCATGCTTACCTCATCCTTCTAGAAGATGCCAAGTGTCATAAAAGTAGTGGAGGAGATGAGAGATTAGATCCTAACTGTTGGATCAAACTTGATTCCTCTGAATTTACTTGGCCCACGTTTCTCCGGATTTCTTTATAGCCTTCCGGAGCTCAAAAAATTCTTCTGTCTACTCAATAAATTCCCTTTAATTCTAAAGAGTATGTATGAATTTTCTTAGGCCATAACACTTCCTTTAAGCCTTGCGTAAAAATGTATTTACCAAAATGCCCTTTTATCAGCAAAACTGGCTCTTTGATTTATTAAAGCCACCCCATTGGCCTTTTGGTTGCAGAACTAATTTTATAAATTAGTACAACCTTTCAACCATTTAACTAGATTTTTGTATACATTTGTAAGGTCTCTTGCTATTTTAAATAATTACCTCAAATGACATGCTTTTTACTAGCTACAACCTCATGAATTCCATTTAAGCTGCCTCAAGGGTATTTTCGTCTTTCTTTTCACAAAAGAGCCTTAGAATATTATTTCCCGTTTTCTAGGATTTTCTTGGAAATTCTCTGCATACTCTTCCATTTTTACCCCTATTGGTCATAACTTTCTGAATTTATGGTTTATTCCCTGCTTGGACTTAACTTCATAAAATCCTCTCTTTGAGGTTTCTAACTTAACCTTTAGCCTATATCTAGCCTCTTTCTCTCTCTGGGCCTTCGAGACTTTACTGGAGCCTCTAACTTTAATTACATTTTAGCCCCTTAAAACTTTCACTTTGCAGTTTAGTCCCTAAAATTGCTTTGACTTCCTTTTTCATCTTTGGGACTTCTGCTCAAAAGGGGTCTAGTAGCCTATCCAATTCTGGCTATTTCCAATCTTCTAGGCCTAAACGTTTGGATGTTACATTGGTAGCTAGGTTAGGGACATAAAACATTTGTGTAGCCTAAGAAGCCAAAATGAATGGCTCTTCCTTGTATCCTTCCTTATTCAAATTCAATTGGATGAACCCTAAGTCATTAATCCTCAATGCATTATTATTATCCACCCACATACCAAAACTCTGAATTCAATGTGATCCAACTCCCAAATATCCTCAATCACTCCAAAGTATGACATATATGCATAGATAGGATTTTTATCTTTGGTACTCAATATATGCATAGTATTAGCTACAAGAGTTACCCCACTATTTTACTGTTTACTCCGATCATCATGCTCTTTAGTATAGAAAGTAAATCCATTGATAGGATAGCTTGTGAAAAAAATCACATGTTTGCTTAGTCTATCTGCCAACAACTTTAATTTTTTTGAAACAGAATTAGGATCACTATTATACTTGTCATATACCTACTCTCTCAACCATGCTGTAAATTGTTTATTGTGTGTTTTGGTGTACCAACTTTTAAGTTTATTGGGATTATCCCTCTTTAGCTCATCAATATGCTCATCCACATAGTCCTCAATCTCTTTAGAGTAGTGCAATACATATAGATGTGCTTGCTCCCACTGTTGGTTTAAAATAGTTACAACTTTCTTTCCTATAATCCCTTCTCCATCTGTCCTTCCCTCATGACGAGACATTAGAACCCTAATATCACTTGCATTTTTTAAGTAATGGGTACAAAATTCAGTGGCCTCTTCACAAATATATCGTTCTACGATACAAACCTCTAGTTAACTTCGATTTTTCACATACCCTTTCAATATTTTCATGTAACGCTCAACTGGGTACATCCATCTTAAATACACTAGGCCACTCAGTTGGATCTCTCTAACTAAGTGGACTGTTAAAGGATCATTATGTCAAAAGAGGCAGGAGGAAAATACATTTCAAGTTCGCATAATGTAACTATGATTTAGGTTTGCAATCTTGGCAATTTACTGGGATTAATCACTTTGCTGCAAAGAGACTTAAAGAAGAAACATAACTTCGTGATTGTAACTCGCACCTTATCAGGTAAAATAGCCCGTATTACCACTGGAATAAAGTTTTCCATTAAGATATGGTAGCCATGAGATTTTAAACCTTTTAACTTCAAATCCTTCATTGAAACAAGGTAACTAATGTTAGGAGAGTAACCTTTCGGTACTTTTACTGAAACAAGAAACTCACAAAAGCTACTTTTCTCTTTTCTAGAAAGTGTGTGAGCTGTCGGACGAAGAAATGTACGAGTTCCCTTATCCTCTGGTGCCAATTCCTCCCTTATCCCCATTTCAACCAGTCTAGCCTGGCATTCATACCATCTTTAGTCTTCTCGGGAATATAGAGTAATGTGCCAAACATATTTTCACATACGTTTTTCTCAATATGCATAGCATCAAGAAAATGTCTCATATTCAAGGTTATCTAATACGGCAGTATAAAGAAAATAGACCTCTTCTTTTACCCACTTGTCCCAACATGCTTTGCAAAAGGTTTTCCAAATTCACAATCTATATCTTTCACCTTTTGAAATACATCCTTCCCAATCAACGATATAGGTGCCTTACCTTCTTCTAAATTCCCATTGAAATTTTTTTGAATCGCCGGTAAGGATGATCACGATGCAACCATCTACGATGTCCCATATATGAATTTTTCATTCCATGCTTCAACTTTATGGAATCTGTGCTCTCTTCACAAATGGGACAACCAAGTTGCCCTTTAATGCTATACCCTGAGAGATTGCCATGTACAGGAAAGTTATTAATTGTGCCAAATAACATAGCTCTCAACTTGAATGTTTCTTCCTTATATGCATCATATACATCAACTCCATTCTCCCACAATACTTTTAAGTTTTCAGTTAATGGAGCTAGATATATATCTATGTCATTTCTCAGTTGCTTTGGCCCAGAGATTATCATAGACATCATTGAATACTTGTGTTTTATGCATAGCCATAGAGGAAGGTTATATATAAACAAAATCACTGGCCATGTGCTATGGGTGCTGCTTTGCATCCCATAAGGGTTCATCCCGTCAATGACTAATGCAAGGCGTAGATTTCTATCTTCTTCCCTGAATTCAGAATACTCAATATCAAACTTCTTCCATTTTGGAGAATCAGCAAGATGGCGAAGCATGCCATCTTTAACCCTTTCATCTGCATGACACCTTAAATTTCTCGCATTTTCTACATTACTATACAAACGTTTGAATCTTGGCACAATGGGAAAATATCATAATGCCTTCTTCGGGCTCCTCCCATTCTCTTGGTAGTACTATGCATTACACTTAGGACACTTAGTAACTTATACTCCGTCCTAAACAAAATACAATCATTGGGGCCAGCATGTATCTTCTCATAGCTGAGGCTGAGAGAGCGCAACACTTGCTTTGTGTCATACGTTTTGCTTGGAAGCTTGTTTTCTTTCAATAGAATTTGTTTAACGAGCAACAGCAATTCTGTGAAGCTTGTGTCGCTCCACCCATTTCTTGTTTTCAGATTATACAGTTTCAACACTACAGACAATTTTGTGAAATCAGTACAACCTTCATATAGAGGTGTCTCAGCATCACACTTCAATCTATCAAACATTTCAAGATAATTGTCAAGTTCCTGTTCAATTGCATTTTTCATCTCCTCAAGACGGTTTGCTTCACATGTACTCATGTCAAGATTAGATGATCCACAGCTTTCACTATGCCCTCGACTACTATTATTCGCATCTCTTGTCTCTCCGTGCTTTGTCCAACACTTGTAACTTTTATCAATTCCATTGATAATTAAGTGGTTTTCACAATCGGATGGTGAAAACCCATTTTAGAAGGCAATACTTAAGACAAGGGCAAATAATCATGTTGCGATCATCAGCGTGCTCAATCGCAAACTTAATAAAATCTTTTACCCCATCCCAATATTCCTTTGATAGACGATTGGTAGACATCCATTCCTTGTCCATGGTCCTCGACTAAGATGAATCATTTAGAGGAAAATGTGATCAGCGACTCAAAAATATTGTGAGAATTAAACAAAAATAAGAAGTCAACACATGAGGCACTATTGATGACATTTATCCCTCTTTAACTCTACTTTTTAACAACTAGTAATTCTAGTTGTTAACAACTAGTAATTCAACAAAAATTCACTTTCACTTCAGTTTGAAAAATATTCTATTACTACTGATGTACTATTCCATTTGGAAAAAATTTGGCCATATAATGGTTTATAACTTAGCATTCCCCAAGCTTTATGCCTTCTATTTAACTTCAAATGAAGTATTAATTAAGCAGAAAACCAGCAGTTAGTCAATTTCAATTATAGAAACAAAAATTAAAACATTAGCTATTTTGATAATTTACCAAACAATTTATGTCTAAAACAGAAATTGAAAAGACCCTAAACACAAAAACTAATCAAAATGCGAAAAAACCCATTCGGCCGAACAGAAAAACCCATTTTCTGCATGTGCATTGTGAACGGTCCTAACATCATCCTATCATCCTCTTTCAACTACAATCATTTCAAAGGAAGCACTAAAGGAAATAAGGGGAGCGAGTGATAAAGGAGGACCAACCTGAAGCTGTCAAATCTGGAGAACAATGCGCGATAACGATGATACAAGAGGACGCCGCAGTGATGAAAGAGGACACAGAGAGGGACAATGATGGAGGATGATCAACAAAAATAAAAGGGAAGGGCCAAAAATGAGGTGGGTATGGCAATTTAGAGGGTTTGAGGTAGAAGGGGGCACTAGAAATTTTGAACTGGGCAGAGCAAAATGAACAGAGAAGGTCGTTTTAAAAGATAATACTTGACGGTTTTTCTTAATAACCGTCAAGTATCTTAGAACAATATTTTATGGTTATAATTGAAAACCATCAAGTATTATAAAACTTGACGGTTTAAGGAGAAACTGTTACGTTTATCTTAAAAATACTTGACGGTTATAATATAACCGTCAAGTATTGTGGAAGAAAAGTTGACGGTTTTTAAAAAAACCATCAAGTATTCTCTTATGAAACTTGATGGTTCCTATTAAAACCGTCAAGTTTTCTCTTGGGATACTATATTTGACGATTTGTTGTTATAACCGTTTAGCGTCAAGTATTCCTCACTCTGTAGTAGTGGATTGATCGATTAAGTGATCGATAAAATATTATTTGAAAAACTTAGTTTAAGAAGTCAGGGAAAAAGCTTGATCGATCACGTTATGTGAAAACAGAAGTTTCAAAAGTTTGAGTGATCGATCATTTTATCGATAATTCAATGATCGGTTAGGTGATCCAAAAATGACTTAAAAGAGTTTAGTGCAATGAGATGGTAATGATCGATGATTTGATTGATGAAGGAATGATCAATCAATTGATTGATTAAGGAACCTAACAACACACTTAAATAGAACAATAATATTGATAAATCAGTAAATTAATATGCATTGTTGGAACAAGTTATCGATTAAACTATGATCGATAAAGTGATAGATAAATTGTGAATAAAACAGAATACAAAGTGAGTATGAAGACTTTACCACTTATCTGTGTTCTTATTAATAACTCATTGATCGATCAAGTGATCAATAAATACCTATCAAATTTATATGACTTTATCTGACAGTTGATCAAACAACTAATTATCGATCAAGTGATCGATGACAATCTTTCACACTCACAGTGTTAACCTTGATCGATAAATTGATCGATCAATATATAAAATCATATTTATCTAGCAAGTTATCGATTAACTTTGCTACTAAGTTTCCTTTATACAAAGACATTTTATATGTCATGTGATCGATTAACCTTTGATCGATCAAGTAATCGATCAACATACTAAACCAGAATATACTTGGTTTGTTATCATCAAGACCTTAAATCTAACAGTTAACCTCCTAAGTTTAGTAGTAGAAGTACCACCAAACTTATCTTTCAATGCCATCCACATAGCTTGTGCAGTTTTGTGCCTCTCAAATTCGCATATTATGTCGTTAGCCATTGCACTCAGAAGTGTGATTCTTGGTATGCTGTTTTTCTTCTTCCAAACTTGGTAAGCCTCTTGGTCTCTCCTATGTTGGGCCGTATTCCCAGCTTTAGCTTTGACCATTGCAGTGGTTAAAGCTTCAACAGCATCTTGTTCCTCCAAGATGTATTGGACCTTTCAGTGCCATATGTCCCAGTTGCCCCTGTTAAGCTTTTCCCCTTTATTAAGCTCAGCAATAATGTTCTCGATTGCCATTTTCAATTCTGTGACAAATTTATCCCACATTATTTTACATTCTCTGTAAAAGAGAGACATGCCATAAAACATTTCAGTTATATAGCACAACGAAGTATACAATGTCATGTACTTATATTATCGTGGATTAGAAAGTAATGATACTACAAGATCCATGATCAAGAGCATATGTTTGTGCCTCCCATCACACAGATACAAGCAATAATAACTATGTTCAATCAAGAATTCTATATAAGCACTTCAGAAAAATTGTGACTCTTGGAAGTCTTATCTTTTAAAAGCTCCCACTTATAAAAGGCATACATATTATTCACAAATAATCATTTAACCATAATTTAAGTAATTTTATTAAATAAAATAAGACATTTAGTCAGTTTTACAATGCATGAACTCAAAAGCTTAACATAATAAACATTAATAAAGCAAATACAAACATTATATCATTTAATATGATCACAATAATAATCAAGCATTGCGTGCCTGAGTTTTCTAAGTTTGCTTGATTTGGTCATAAAGGAGGAAACTAATTCTATAGACCAAATCCAATAAGATTTCCTTATAGGTTTGCCTTTAGGTCCGCCTCTAACCCTTATTGCTCTTATGCATTCCATTATGACTTTACGATAGAATTTGATATTCTTCTTATCAGTCATGTATTGGATGTAACTAGCAAACACGCCATTGATGCCTTTTATCTTTGTCAGTTTGGCCGCATCTCTTTCAGCTATAGTCATAGCTAAAACAGGGGTACATGGTTGATTCACCTCTTCTCCTTTCTCAACTTCAGTTTTATTGAGAAGACCAAGTAAATCTTTAAAGACCAAATGAGGTTTGTCACGGAGGGGTTCATTGGGGAAAGTTTCCAACTCAGATTTGGAATCTTCATAGACCACTTAAGGTTCCTCAAGTAGTTGTTCTTCCATTAACTCCTCCAGGTCTTCTTCAGGATCCTCTTCAAGGTCCTTCTCAAGTTCATCCAAGAATATGAGCTTTAATGAATCATATTTAGTAATTTTAGTGCTGCTTGAATCCCTTTGGCTCATTTTTGCCTGGGAATTTAATAACATAAATTATTAGAGGTATTTCAAAATTTTTAACCACATAAAAATACCAAAAATACACTGAAATACTCAAAAAAATAGATTCAAAATTGCCCCAAAAATAAGCAAATTATATACCATAATGAAGCTCATGAAGTTAGGGATTTTTAAAGACAAATCACACCTAAAACAGAGATCCCACGCACCTACATGTGCCCCAAGAAGAATAAAAATAGAGAAAATGAATAAAAAATTTTGAATCTCAATGACACTATCGACACATGAACGCCACGCGCTGCCATGCAGACCGCCTCCGGCAACACGCGCTGTGCTAGTGGCCTCCATATGCCACGACCTTTCAAACAGCGGTGCCCACGTGTCCAACTGGAGTGCCATGTGGCGGCACGAGCCACGTGGCATTTCTGTCTCCTTTTCTTTTTTTTAAATAAACTTAATTTTTTGTTTTTTTATAGTTAGACCATTTTTTTTATGGGCTCAGTCCAGACTACTTTGGCCCAACCAAATCCTATCCCTTTTTTTTTAAGAAAAGGTTTTTTTTTTTAAAGGATTTGGACTAGTTGGGCTAGGTCTAGTTCTCTGGGCCAACCGATGCCTCCCTCTCCCCTTCCTTTTCTTTTATAATGTTTTTTTCTGGTAGTATTCAAAACGACGCCATTTTGATCACTATTCACCTCCTTTAACCTCCAGCTGGGTCAACCCGACTCGGCGAGAGTGATGGGTCGGGTATGACGGACACGTCAGACCCAGAATCTTCTCTCCTTCATAACTCTGATATTCGACTCTAAATTTTACTTTTTATTGTTTTCTTTGTTTTTTTGTTCTCTACAGAATAGGATAGGTTTTGAGGCCTAAAAACTTGATTTTAAGCATACCCAAAAATGAAAAACAAAAATACCAAAAACAAAAGTCATGTCAAACGAATTTCATGGAGGCAGAGAAACAATCCAGTATTTCTACTTACAAAAATAAGTCAGATATTAATCATACTGAAAAATAAATGAAAATATTTGCATAATATATTGAAGCAAATCACAGAATGCACAATGACTCAAGAAAATAAGCATTGAAGCAGCATAAAAAAAAAAGAAGAACATAGGTCTCTGGAAAAAACGCAGCCTACAGAATAACGTTGCTCTGATGCCACATACCTAGAGTGTATAACAATGTCAGATAGCCACGTGGAGGTCGAGTCACGATGATAGAGTCGAATCTATGGTCTCACAGCAAATGCATACTAAAGAGGAAAAACAGAGTAGAGGGAGGAGGAGTTGTTTAGTGTTTCTAGTTTTTTCTTCTTCTACTGATGATTAATAACCAACCCCCCATATACTGTTCGGCTATAACCGTTCCCTCCTATCTCAAATTACAATTTTAAATCAAAAGGGGAAAATTGCAATTCCCGACCCAGATGGTCTGTTATTTACACCAGAACCCAAAATTAATGGGTTTGGGTCAAATCCACCAAGAGTGGACCGGCCCATTTTCCTACAAAGATGATCATTGCTTTTATATTATTTGAGTCGAATCAAGATTTGTGAGAATATTGAGTGAGTTTCTTTATTGTCCATGCAAAGGTGAGTGGTTTGCGCGAATAGTTTACTTTTTGTGTTAGCAAGTTACATATTGTTAATGGTTAAACACAACTTCAACTTTGACATTCTAGATTTATGTTAACATGCAAAGCTTAATAGTTTGATGCGTTTGACAAGTACAAATTGGAGTGAGATGATAATTTTCTCACTACTATGTTATTTTTTACAATACATATACACTTGCATAATTTGTGCACCAAGGCAAACAAGTAGGATTCTTGGCTCTATCTTTAGCATTAGCAATAGCTTTGCATTTTAATTATAATTCATTGTTTGGTCTTCTCAAATACAATCAATCAAGGTGAAAAACACAGCACCATAAGAAATATTTCCTTTATATCTACTAATTCATGATCATCGAGCATTGATTATAGTAGTTGTAACATTGTTTATCGAAGGATCTCCAGATGTTGAAGATTATGAGTGCTCTATGTTAAAATTAAATACGAAAGTAGGTTTTCCAAGTGAGGGAAGGGTTACGTAATTGCCAAGCATGAAAATGACTTCCAACATAGATGGCCTATAGAAGGTATTTTCTTGCACACATAATAGCCCAATTTGTATACACCTTGGGGCTACATCAAGAGGATAAGATTCACAAAGTGTTGAACCCATTATTTCCAAGGCTTTTCATTCTCTCCATAAGTCCCACACCTACAAATTAATGCAACCGCTGTTATTATAAAGGAAAAAGTGGCTTTAAGATGCCAACGTAGTTTTCAATACTTTGAAGGTCAGGTACTAAAGGAGATGGAAACAAAGCCAATGAAAATGCTTAAATGTCATCCTTATAGGTTTCTTTTAGTCTTATCTGTCTAATTAAATTTATGGATGCTCTTTCTTTGAGGCTATCTGTATTTCTCTTTCCACTAATAATCTCTAACAATAGAATACCAAAGCTAAAAACATCAGACTTCGTTGAATATTACCCTACCATTGCATATTCTAGAAACATATAACCACTGCAATAAGAAAAATTATTATAATATAAGATTGTTGTGAAACTCAATAAATGGTGTTATTTTAGGTGATGTGCAAAAGTCTTATTCTTATTATGTTCCAACAATTCGTCTACTTCTTGCTTGGATTTGACCTTCTCTAAATATTCTGGCCATACCAAAATCAGAAATTTTTGGATTCATTGTAGGATCTAGGAGGACATTGCTAGCTTTAAGGTCTCTATGTATTATTTTCAGCCTTGAATCTTGATGAAGATAGAGACTGCCTTGAGCTATTCAAAATATATTATTAAAACATGTTTCCCAATTTAATGATGTTCTTTGATTCTTATCTGCAATGAAATATAAGTCCTTATTAACTTTGAAAGTGATGGGGGACTAATCTAGGTATATCAATATGACAGAAATATAAGTATGATAATAGGAACTAAAGACTATAAATGAAATGACATTTTTATGCATCTAATCTTATCTAGCTTCCAAGAACCCCATCGCAGTTACATACAACTCTTATATATCATTGTGAAAATAGTTAGTATGTAAGGTGGCTCAATACTTGTTGGCTAGAGATGAAAGCTAATTATGTCTTCGATACATGTCGAACTTGTTCTGGCTCCAAGAATTTGCTTAGATTGAGAAAAATATGCTGTGAAAAATCACATGTAAACTCCTAATTTGATGAATTGACTAATTAAGTGTACAATTATTTTTTTAGTTCTCTAATTTATTGAGCTATAAAAGCAACATCAGTTTAGAGAAAAAGGAGGAGAATAGTAAAACATACCAAAGAGAAAAAAGTCCAAGCTTTTGTTGGGGAGGTACTCATACATCAACATCCTTTCTTTCTTATGAATGCCATAACCAAGCAGTTTCACAAGATTCCTGTGTTGTAGTTTGGCAATTAGTTTAATTTCGTTCTTGAACTCTTGAGTCCCTTGTCCAGAACCTTGGGATAACCTTTTCACTGCTATCTCTTGTCCATTAACTAATATGCCCTGAAATATCAAAGCATTTATATTATACTAATTTGAGCCGAGTTGTACTAATTTGTGCAAGAAAATCTGCCACAGACTAACTTCACATTACCAATTGCATCACAAGAGAATTCTTAAATATTTTGCTTACCTTGTATACAGAACCAAATCCACCTTGCCCTAATTGATTCTCATTAGAGAAATTGTTTGTTGCAGTCATTATGGTTTTGATGCTGAAAAATGTTAAGCTTGCTTGAGCCCTATTTTCTCCATCCTCCTCTTTTATTGGGGAATTTAATTTTAATTCTCCTTCAGCTATTTCATGTAGAATTAGCACAAATAAAGAGGGTAAAATAGCTTAAAACATTTACACAAGTCATATTAAGAGAAGAGAAAAATAAACATTGAAAACCCATTACCAAACAGTGGAAGAAAAATCAAGATCAATGTTTCAAGAATTGGATTAGGTCACTGAACCAGAATAAGCTTTTTTATACTCTGTTTTCACCATGCTTCTCTAGCAATTTTGTTAGTTTAGCTAACGAATGACATTAAAATTTTGGGTTTTGAGCACATAGAAATTTCCATATACCCTTAACAAATGCAACTTTACTTATGTAAGAACCAAAGGTAAAAGTAAATAAAGAAGGAAGAAGAAGAAGACAGAAATAGAAATAGAAATAGAAGTAGAATTCTGTAGTGTATTATATAATCAGAACCTAACTCTATTATGGAATAAAGCCAAGGAAAATCTCCATTTGATTTCAATAATACTTTCCTCCATCCCCAAGGGCATTACGTACTCTGTAATGTTAAGCGAAAGAACATCCAAAGTGGAGATATTAAGGAAGCAAGAAATGAAATGAAATGAAACACGCACCTTTTCTTCTTCTATTCTAAAAGCAGTACACAAACAAGGCAATAAGAGTAAGCAAAGTGACACAAGCTGTTGCGATCCCTACTATCCCCGACTTGGCAAGTGCTCTTTTTGACTTCCTAGCATATTTTGCTGATAAAAGTAGGAAGAAAGAAGTCTTAAAGACAAAGAGAAAGAAAATGCTCATTGAAGAAAAACAAAGAAAAGGATTGCAATTACCAAGTTCAATAGCTTCAACACAAACAAACAAATCATAGCCTTCTTGACTTAAGATCTGTGTGTCCATCAAAGTACCATACCATGTCAAGCTTCCACTTCTACCATTTGTCACATCTGCAGCTGCATAGGCATTACAAGAACAGTTTCTCAAGCACTCATGTTCACATTCTTCCAAACTCGTCTTCATATTTGCATTTGCCACAGAGGTATCAGGAATATTAACACTTTCTACTCTAACAAAGCCCTTTCCATTCCCACATAAGGATGGCCCTTTCTTCCTTACACAACCCTCTATTGCATCGCCATGTTGATACCAGTTTGTTGGGTTTCTAGGTTCAAACCCAGCTAGGCAAGAACACTCGAAATTTGTATAGTTAAGAGGGTCACAGTTGCTGTTGGCACCACATGATCCATAGTTGTCACAATCTACTTCTGGAGCAGACCAAAATCGATTCCATTGTTGCTTATCATAATACCATAGCAATGTTTGAAAGAATCCAAACTAAAGAGCAACCACCCGCATAATGATTTTCTTGTCAAAAGCGTAAAATATAAATCCAACCTCATTATCATTGTTTGTGACATTGATGCTATAATTAGTGGTTGTAGCCTCTTTCATAAATGGGATACCCACAAATATTTCGCCATTGTAGGATCTTGCTCACCACACTGGAGTATTCTTCTTGTACACAAACATCTGAGTTTTCCTACTAGTATTGAACCTCACAGAGAAGCTTCGAGTTCCAGGATCATCATGTGTCTTCCCAACCAGCAAGAACCAGTTTTTTTGTTGACTCCCAATTTGGCATATAAAAGCAAGGTATCAGTGGGATGATGAAAACTCTGCCAGATAACAGTTTTCGAGTGATTCTGAATCAAAACAGGGTTACCTAAATCTGTGAGCTGAGCCATGACTGTTGTGTGCGGGACAATGATAGAAACATTCGCAGACCAAATGGGCAAGTTAGAGTAGTTGTTATGGATAATTAGATTTCCATCTGAATTGATGGACAGAACTCCCAAGGTGTCATTCATGGGATCATCTCTGTTAGCCACCCAAGCAACAGTTTTCTCTAGCAAATTGTAGTACTAAATTCCTATTTATCGATAGTTTGATTTTCTAGGATTGAAGAACCCGAGAGCAAACTTGTTTTCTTTGGAAATCAGAAGCTCACCATCGCTTATAGGATTGTCAATGGTTCTGATGTCAGAAGCAGCATAAAACAAGAAGCAGTGATGGATTATAACAGAAAAAATAACCATCCCATTTGCTATCTTTATTATCTAGTGACTTGTCCCATACTAGATTTCGGTTCAAAGAAGTAATCGCAGGAAGTAATCATTTTTGCAGACATAAAATCATTTTTGCACCTAGTGATGATTAAAAAGTTGGCTTTGTATTAAGATATGGAAGCAAGCAAGAAACAATTGTAACACCCAGTATTTTGCGTTCGTGCGCACATAGAATATGAAGAAGTGGATAAGTTAGAACAATCTATCATTTAGCAGAAAATGCTTTGCGAGTGATGCCAGACGTTTCTTGCTGGGACATGACAACTTCAAGCCAATAGACTTTTAAGCTGTAAGGTCACAGGCTCACAGCTACTGGAAGAATAACTAGAAATTGGGATCTCTTGAACGGTTTTTTCATCTTTTAAGTCTGCCACCAAAGTGAAAGGTTCAGTTTTCTGATATGAAGTCTAATAAAACTGCTTTGAGTTCAACGTGGGCAGATCAGATTAGAGGCAGAGAAAACGTGTTCTTTTAAACTTTCTCTCCATATCCATTGAATATGTTCTTCTCAAAAGTTCTGCCCATATTTTGTCTTGTAAATCTTGAACAAGTGATCCCGAAACTTATAGATGTCAAGTTCTCATACACCTACGTTTCACAGTAAGCCAACTCCAGAACAGCTAGGCAAATTTAAGTTTTACATAATTTGCTGAATGTTAATTGAATCATATTTACATTGGGTGCTCCCTGAATAAAAATACATCCAATAATCCCAATCTGGATCCTTCGTTCCCGAACTTGTCTTTTAGTGTAATCAGCGTTCCAATCATAAAAAGTTATCACGTCAAATCTTTTCTTTTTACTTAATCATTCTTTTACCATCTGGACCTTGGTTTATAGAATATTTGGACAGAGCACACTGCTCTGTCTTTTTAACCCTCATCCAATATCTTTTCTTAGGCTAGATTTATTTTATTTGGCACTGGCATTGGTGATAAAAACTTTTCAATAGATTTCAAAGTATTCTTGTCCGAATAGTGTGAGGTGGTAAGTTACTGGATATGCATTTCCTCACTCAAAAAAGACAAATGAGGACTCCCGTTTGAAATGCTCTGATTTGTCTTTGAAGGGCTAATATGAACTTTTTATTTCTATGTTACTTCGGTGATTTCAGACGCGCAACAGGTTCATGGGTTTCTACGAAACTTCAAGAAAGAGAAGAAAAGAGAAAAATGCTCAATATGGGGCATAATCATGTATACGGATCTTACCCTTGTTCATGCAGGAATGATAATTCGTGAAAATTTATGTAAGCAGTTATTCTCAATGTACTTGGTGATTTCTTGGCCGAAAGAAAAATTAAAAAAAAAATGCACTGGTGATTAGTAGCAAGTGAATCTTCTCTAACACATAGTGATATATTCATATGGGCAGAGCGATCGAAAGGAATACTCTGATTTCATTGATCAATGCAGGATACAATTTATTCACTAAAGTCCATTAAGTTTTGACGGTATTATATCAATATCATCTCTCAATATATAACAAGACATACTATTTATGACCCTTTGTAATTCATTTCTCAAATTTCTGAAAAAAAATAAAATTGTCTTGTGAACAATAGAAATAATGGTAACCACAAAAAAATGAATGGTTAGAGATCAATAAGTAGTTGTGCCAACATAATCACACTCGAAGAGCATTTTTCTTTGGTTAGCCAAACAGTGTTGTGCCTATTAAAGATCAGAAGAGCCAAGATATTCTGTGTTGGCACTACTCAGATGATTGGTAATCAAATATGAGAATTTAAAATTTGATTTTGAGTCTCAAAACATTTGAATTTGAGCTAAGCAATAGGTTCAAGTTTTTCGTTAGGTAAAAAGCCTTATGAAGCAATCAAAATCTTCCAGCATAGCACTGATTCACGAGTAGTCATCTGCTGTTGAAATCTTCACGTGATGAAAGATATTAAAATATCATAGCACCAAAAAAAAAAGACATTAAAATATCATGATATTTACAGTTATGGTAAATGATTAAACAACTGTAAAGCATGAAATAAAAAAAGGTCAGCGGTAAGAAATTTCAAAGTTTAGTTCATTTTTTGCTCCTCCTTCTGTGCGTGTGAGTGCCTTCAATGTTCCTAGTCTTTCTCACCAACATCTTGTCAACAGAAAAGAAGGGTTTTATTGGTCTTGATGACCTATAGGCCTAAATTACGCGTTAGATGCTGATATGACAATAGTTTTAAGGTTATTCTGAACTAAAGTAACTATAAATTACTCATGTTTCAAGTGCATTAAATGGGCTAAGAAAAGCAACATATTTTATTTCCTTGAATTAAGGGCAAATTGCCAAATTATAATATTTATTGGCTCTTATAACCTAGAAGCCTTAAACTATATCCAAGATGCATGCAAGAGTGCATAAATGCATGAACGGAGTCCAATTTAATTTAATAGAACTAATCACAACTTTATTACCATGTGATAAGTCTCATTATTTGCATATATTTCTAGCCCTAAACTCATGCTTTTGCCGTCTATATTTGCATACTTTGGGCACAATTAGCTTCCATTGTGCATAAGAGTTGGTGAGAGGAATTGTGAGGTTTTACAGGTGTTTTACATGTTTTTGTATGATTTTATATGTGTGTACTTTTGATCCCTGCTTTGGTGTGAATTTCAGGGAGTTTCAGTTCTGTCTGGGGCACCACGGCGGATATGAGAAGGCGCCACGGCGGATTTCCAAGGGGACTCTCGGTAAAAGGCGCCGCGGCGGATGATCAGAGGCGCCACGGCGGATTGATGTTTACATGAAGCGCTGGATTACTAATCAAAACGGCACCGTACAGGCCAGGCGCCGCGGTATATTTCTTAGGAAGATTTCATCACTGCATTTCTGATCATACCTACGTCCCTGCCATCTACATCTTCATAAATCAGAAAATCAAATAAATATTAGATAATTAGAGTAATTCAATCAGAAAAAAATCAATCTCAGTTTTTACAATTAATTTGTGATTGGCTTTTAACTAAACTAAGTTCATGAGCAATTGACCTCCTTGTGATTCGACCTAGGGTTGAGCCACTGCACTTCTAAGCTTAATTCTAGTATTTTTGAGAGCCCATAACGACAAGGCTTATCAAATTGGCGCCGTTGCCGGGGGCACGGTTGCTCAGGAATTTTTGTTGGTTTAGTGTCAATTTTTACTTGTTTTTAGTTGCTATCTATCCATTTGGATTTGATTTTGGCCTGTGGGATTTTTATGGACATTTCTGAGCTTTGAGTTTATCTTTTCCACTAAGCTTGTTTGGTGAGTTGCTTCATTGTGGCTAGAATTTTGAGTTTTATACATCATCACTGTGCTGTCTTCTTTTCAAACAAACAGAGAAATAAAAAAAAAATTTACCTAAAGTTGGTTGCATTGTGCTTGCTGTACGTATACTTGCTTGAGCTGGGTATTAAAATTGTTTACTGCATGACCTGGTCAATTTGAAGTGCCGTGGATCCCTTTTCTATAAAATTCCCAAGTATGACCCTGAACTGTGAAGAACTTGCTGAATGAACTTCTACTAATTTCTGATTTGATGAGTTTTTGAATGTGTTTCTAACTGTGAAAATCTGATTTGGATCACTGGTTTGAAGATTTTTACTTGATTTGGCACTTGTGCGCTTATCTTTCTACTAAGGCTTGGATTTCATTATTTAAGTTGCAAGTTGATTTCCGACTAAAATTTTGTTTGGTTTGTTTTTTATTATTATTATTATTATTATTATTTTCTGCATTTCCTTCTTTGTTTTTACTGTTTTCCTGTATTAAAAAAAAAACAGAGAGAGAGAGTCAGAGTTAATTCTTACATTAGCCGTGGCACTTGTTTCTGTCTTCTTGTTGCATGAATTTTAAGAGGTGAACTGGGCACATTTTCTGATTCAATTGAGTCATGGATTGCTATTGGGATAATGAAAGACTCAATTCCTATTATTCTATGCCTAATAATGAATTCTCAAATTATGACCCAAGGTATAGGAACTCTCAAGAGGAAAAGGGGTATACATCAAACTATTCTCATTTGCAACATGAAAAGTTTTACTCAAAACCTCAAGAATCATTATATTGCTACTGCAATTCACCCTGGCATGAAAGGCAGAATTGTCCTCATAAGCCATAAGATTACCCTGACAACCCTATTGAGAATTTCCATGGAAACTCTGGTTGGATGAATGAGCTCTACTATGAACCTAGTCGTGAAGTCTCACATCAAAATTTGATATGGGGAGGAGGATTTGATCAAGCTTATTCTCAAGCTCTAGTTCACAGTGCTGATTCATCAGTAAAAAAGGAGGTGGCTAAGAATACTAAAATGGACACAAACCTAGGAGAAATGTCATCTAAGTCAGCTTATGAGAGCAACAATAAGTCAAAAATCTGTGAAGAAGCTTTATTAGCTGATATTGTGGGTCCTTCTGCGAAGATTCAGAACACTCTAGGAGCTAGAGATCACCTTGAACGTGATATGTTTATTGCTACATCATATGAAACTCTATCAAAGTCATGTGAGCAGACTTGTAAGCTTCAATCCAGTGAAATTATATCACTTCTCTTCATCCTAAATTATGAGGAGCGCATACATGCTTTAAAGGAAGTATTTGACCACTTGAAGGCACGACAACATCACTTGCTCAGTCAGCCAAAATTTGAGAACATAAGTGAAGAATTAAGTGAGCTCATGCCTCTCATTGGTAAACTCACAAATCATATAAGTTGGGAGGAATCGGATGGCATAAATAGAAACCCATGGTTCCAAATGCAATGTCCAAATGGTGAACAAGAATCTCAAGTAATTGATGCTATTGTGACAGAAGCTGAAGATAAGAAACTCTCTCAAATATCCAAGGGTATCTTAGATCACAAGCTGACCACTTGTTTAGAAAGCCAAAGCGGACACCATGACACTCCATTGCTGCAACACTGTGATAGCCTAAATACAGAATTTGGGGCTGTAACTGAAACTGGAAATAAAGATCCTCCTCAGCCACCTAAATTTGATATAGGATCTCACACAGCAAGTCAAGGGGAAGATGATCAAATATCATCACCACAGCTCAAACCAAGCCTTATTGAAGTCCTTGATGCTGATATAAGGATTGGAAGTGAAGAAAGTGTTAAAGTGGGAAATTCTGAAAATACCCAATCCCCATCGTTACATCAAGTTGAGGAATTAGGTGTAAATCTTGATTCACCATAGCATTTTGATAGTTCCCAAGAATGGGATGAAGGTGAATCACATGCTGAAAACCACCAACAACTCGTGGTGAAAGCTGCTGGAAGTGTTAGAGAATTCAAAGAATTAGTCACTGTCACTAAAATCAAGTATGAAATTGTTCAGCTAGACTTCACAACTGCAGAAACAAAATTCAGGCTTACATTTTCCGTGGATGATAGGACTTTGGGACCCCTTGAATTTCATGAGTTCATTCCACTCTTTAACTTGCAATCCTATTCTATGGTTAAGATTCAAGTGCCAATTCTCCTTGAATTTCAGAGACTTAAAGAGGCTAAGCAAGTGCAGGGTATTGTTAGTATTCCTAACCATTTTCAATTCATTAAAAATTTACATGCTACTGTTGCTGCATCTAAGTTAGGTGACACGGTCAAGGAACTGGATTTGCATTCTGAGAGCAATATAATCTTGGAGCAAGATGGAATACATGAGAGAGACCATTATGCATCTCTATTGGAATTGCACAATATCAAGTTTGAGAGTTTCCAAGCCATTTTAAGCAACAGAGAGCAAAATTCCGAATCTGGAATTCCTGAAACAGGGAAGATTTTAGAGTCATCTGAACTACAATTTGTTTTATTCATTAAGAAATTCTCCCATCTCCTTGATTTGAAATTTAATTCAATAGGATCTGTGAGTATTGCTTCTCTGTTGTGTTTGAACTTTACAGCTGGTGGAATCTTGTTTGAAAAATTCATAAATGCTCTTGGATTATCAAAAGAAATTCTTTCCTGTGATTTACCTCCAGACTTAAATATATATGACCAAGATATGATAAAATGTGGATTGATTGAATTTGATTCAATCTGTTTCATTTCTTCTCTTTTCCCTCCTTTATGTGAGAGTGATGTGTGTTGCATTAATTGCTTGATAGTTGATGGCTTCCTTTTCACCTCACATGCATTTTATTTTCATTTTTCTAGTTTATGTAGTGATCTTATTTCTTATTTTTCTAGTCTTGATGGCTTAGGGAAAGGCTTGTTTCATGATTTTTCAGGTTTGTACGAAGAGATAAACAATGCACAACCAGTTGGAATTGATGGAGCAGTGCAAATAGCATTTTCATCTGCCCAACATGAGGACTTCCAAGTTGTTTGCCCTATCGAAGAAGAAATGTCCAGATCTGCACATCATGAACAAAGGAGCCATTTTCCTGATTTGCCTGGCGTTAAATCTTCTTCTGCTTGTTATAATAGTCATAAGTGTGTGCATGAGTCTAATTTTCCAATTATTGACAAGAATCCCATGCATATAGAAGATATTGATTTGCTTGGGCATAATAGAGCTAGTTTTGAGAGCTTCATATTTTTACCATATGACATGCCTCATATTCAAATATCTTTCCATCCCATACTTTCATGTGACCTAACACCTGACATTAAAGGGTTGTGTGGTATTGAATATGATCCCTTTGAGTTTAGTGTTGACAGTCCTCCTAATCTGAGTGCTAGTCTTAGGCATATCCATGATTCTACTCATGAGATGCTCTCATATGTTTTACCACCAGATTTAGCTACACATAAGCATGATCAATTGAAGTTCATGATTTTTATTGATGCTGATCACAGTTCTTCCTTGCAGGAGTTCTATTTTGAAGGCTTTGCACAAAACCAATACACATACATTTTGGAGCCCCTCCCAATTGATCCGAAGCCCCCACCAAGGAAGAACCACTTAGGAGAACAAACTATACTGCTGAACTTTATGATTCTCATCCGAGATGAGAATTTTTGCTTCAAGAGCTTGAGAAGATTTCGTTACAAGGTTGTCCCTTTCCTTTTTTTACTTTCTTGAATTGCTTGTAAAATCATATTTTGGACTGGTTGTTTAGAATAAGTGTGGGGGAGGGGACTAACCCAATAGAAAAAGTAGTAGTTGACTGTTCAGAATAAGCTCCCTCTGTCTTGGTGATCCCATTTCTTGTCTCTTGCTATATTTTTTATATACATGGTTTATATCTTTAGTCTGTTTGCATTGAGGACAATGCAAGAGGTGAGTGTAGGGGAAGAATGCGGTTGCTGAATTGTCCTGTTTTGCTAAAACTCCCAATTCTTAAAAAAGAAAAATTCCAGCAAGCTTTTTCTGAAAATTCAAAGAGTAAATCGTGAGCTTTTGCTGTTTTCAATCCAATTGGCTTTGGTTTACACATTTTTGAAAGATTAAGCATGATTTCAAGGTTTGATGGTTGCAAATTAATTGGTCTTGGTCTGAAAATGAGTTCCATGACATGGGCTACTTTAATGCATTAAGGTTAGGAATGGTGCACAATTTAGGTTGGTGAGAATGAACTTAGAAAGCATAACCCTTGTTGGAAGGACTTTTGAGCCTCATTGCCATTCATTTCTTGCCGTGTATGTCTATCTAGTACTGATTACCTCTAGAACTTGTCTAAATTCTATTTTAAAGTCACATTTGCACATTGATGATTGGAAATGAAGGGGGCGTTCAATTCAATAACCCCATATCCTAAACACTCACCCTTCACACTTTAAACCTTGCTAGCCTTTCGAACCCTTCACATTTCTAAATTCATCATATTCTAACAAGGGCTACAAATGTAATTGCATTGAGACATTAATCTAATATGAACAATTGATTTTTGTGATTGAATATATCTGTGTAGATAAATCAATTGCTGTGCATGCATGCAACTTGGTGGATTTACTAACTATCCATTATAGGAAAGAACTTTTATGCATCCCTTGATCACATGACTTGTGAGAGCCAAGTAAAAAAAAAAAGCCAAGAAAAAAAACTCAGAAGAGGAAAACAAAAGGAAAAAAAAACAAGAAGAAGAAGAAGAAAAGAAAAATGTATAATAAGAGTGATGCTTGCTCATGTGAGAGATGGCAAAAGACTAAGTGAGAACTTGGGTACTTATGTTTCATGCTTTTGTTGTGTAATTCATGACATTGTGGATCAGATTAGGATTTCATGTGTGTCTAGTAGTTGTTATTTTGGGTTTCAAAATTAATGCATGTGCATGTGTGGCCTTGTTATTACACTCATCCATTCCATTTGGCTTTTCCAACATTACAGCCCTAAAAGACCCCCTGATTCATGAGTCTTTGTGCTACCAAGTGATGGAGATAGTAGAATTTTTACAAGCCTATGGTAGGAGTTAGGCTAGATGCATTTGAGTGAAATTGACCTAATTATAGTGAGATGAGTGAAACACTATACCCCTTGTGTGGCCTTCTATGTTTTATTCTCCAAAGTTAAATTGTGCACCCTAACTAGTCTCTCTCTATTGAAGTACTCAATGATTTGAACTGATTTGAAGATCTTGATTGATTTAATTGTACCTCTTGAATACCTGAGACTTGTTTAAATCCTTTCACTGTTTGCCTTGATTTTATTACTTGCTAGTGATTAATTCTTTGTCCCAGGAGTGCCAAAGCTTAAGTGTGGGGGAATTTGATAAACCCGTATTTTACTATGTTTAATATGTGATTATTTGGGGGTTTTATTATCTTTTATGAGTTAAATTGCACTAATTACTATCTATTTTTGGATATTTGGTATTACATCATTTTATGTGAATTATTACAGATTGATTGAAG
Source organism: Neltuma alba (assembly GCF_004799145.2). NCBI lineage: Eukaryota > Viridiplantae > Streptophyta > Magnoliopsida > Fabales > Fabaceae > Neltuma > Neltuma alba. The sequence goes on along the minus strand of NW_021636409.1, from coordinate 74,043 downwards.
ATTTCAGAAATTAATATCCAAGGACCAAAGTAATGGCAGAATGGAATTTGTGACCAAAGAGGATCAGTAGATGCGGTGCGTTTTGATAAGGAGATTCAGATTTGGGGTTTAGTTCAATTCATTGAGGGAGGGCTTCGAACGGAGAGGACAACACTTAAGGAGGGGAGACTAACTTCAATGAGATTCACTTTACCATTCCGTCATTTTTGGACTGGCTCCGTCACCTTCCTCCACCCACACCGTCACTATTCTCCCATCCTCTCACGTCTCCACCTCTGAACCTCGCAATCACCGTCACTCTCACATCTCCACCATTACTTCATCTTCTTCCTTCGAGCTACTGCCATGGCGACTTGGGAGCGTCTCGGTGTAGTTTCTCTTCCATCCATGAGCAGCTAATCATTCAACCTTCCTGAGAGATATGATCAGACCAGAGTCATTGCGCCGACAGGGGAGTCTTTCTATGCTTTTGATCCATGGCTGAATATCTGGTTGTATTTCGACCATGTTTTAGGCTAGATTAGAGATTATGTTTCTAAAGATTATTTTGTATCCAGATTTGATTGTGTTGAACTTGACGGTGTATTCCTTAACTCGAGTAGATTTGATTGGATTCTAAAGTCAGGTCTGATTTTGGTTTGCAATTTAATCGAATGATTCACGGTAGTAATCGGTTGATTCTATCTTTGGAATTTTCAGTTTGTCCAATTAAATGCTGGTACATAATACTTTCTGAAATGCAATCATCTCCGTTATTTCATTCAAGGCTATGAAGGTCAGATTATATTTCTTAGGAAGATTTCATCACTGCATTTCTGATCATACCTACGTCCCTGCCATCTACATCTTCATAAATCAGAAAATCAAATAAATATTAGATAATTAGAGTAATTCAATCAGATAAAAAAATCAATCTCAGTTTTTACAATTAATTTGTGATTGGCATTTAACTAAACTAAGTTCATGAGCAATTGACCTCCTTGTGATTCGACCTAGGGTTGAGCCACTGCACTTCTAAGCTTAATTCTAGTATTTTTGAGAGCCGATAATGACAAGGCTTATCACCATGTTTTGCTAAAGTTTCATCCGTATTGTGTCTCACCTATTCCTTTGATTTTTCCCTCTCGTAACATTGGTGTTTTAGTCCATTCCATGTGTCTTTCAAAAAGTAGACGAGGCCCTCGAGTTATACCTGCTCCAACTGAAGACCTTTTTTCTCCTCGATCTTAACAAGTCCATTAAAATGCATGGAGCCGTCTGATAAAGCTTTTTGAAAAGAAACAATAAAAAAAGATGAGTTTTTCCTTTTAAGCAGAATGAAGGTTCAAGATTCTCATAGAGGAGACGAAGTCCTCTTCATCCTCTTCTTTCTGGCCACTTTCTCATGGAAGAAACAAAGTTCTCCTTCACCCTCTTCTTTCTTGCCACTTGTTTCTCTCTGATATCCTCGTTTCCAACAGTTTTGAAAGCAAAGGATTCCATAACTTCAGCGCAAACCATCACTAGTAGCCAGACACTAGTTCCTTCTGATGAAAAATTTGAACTTGGATTCTTCAGTCCTGGCAATTCCAGTTTAAAATATCTGGGAATATGGTACAAGTATATCCTAAAGCCTACTGTTATTTGGGTTGCAAACAGGGACAGTCCACTTGTGAATTCTACTGGCACTTTAACATTTAAAAATGATGGTAAGCTTGTCATTCTCAGTCATACAGGAAGTTAGGAAGTATTATATGGTCTGCAAACTCATCCAGATCGCCAAGAAAACTAGTAGCTCAGCTTCTAGATTCTGGAAATTTCGTCTTGAGAGACCTTGAGGATGAAAGCTTAGTGAGCTACAGATGGCAGAGTTTTGATTATCCATCTGACACATTTATTCCAGGAATGAGACTTGGTTGGAACTTCAAAACTGGCTTGAGCAGATACTTAACCCCTTGGAAAAGCCATGATGATCCTTCTTATGGAAAGTATACTTATAGTGTGGACCCACGTGGCCTTCCTCAACTTTTTCTCCTTCAAGGGAAGAAGAAGGTCTTCAGAAGTGGACCATGGTTTGCACAAACAACGCAAAGGTAACCCAGCTCTCATAGACAACCCAGTTTTCAAACATGTTTTTATTTTTAATTCTGATGAAGTGATTTTCACAGATGAAACTAAGGACAGTGTTACTTCAAGATTTGTACTTACTCAATCTGGTTTGATTCAGTACTTGTCATGGAGTGATCCTCGTTCTAGTTGGATCCCAGAACTTACAGTTCAAGGAGATCGTTGTGATGATTATGGCATTTGTGGTGCCTATGGAAGTTACACCATAGGAGAATCGCCAATTTGCAAGTGTTTGGATGGATTTGAGCCTAGGTTACCTCAAGATTGGCTAAAGCATGAGTGGTCAGATGGATGTGTTATGAAGAATTCTCATACGTGCAGTAATGGAGAGGGATTTAAGAAGCTTACAGGAGTAAAACTGCCAGATTCCGCAGACTTAACCATGAATTTTGAGAAGTGTGAAGCAAAGCGCTTGAAGTACTGTTCTTGTGTAGCTTATGCTAAACCTAAACTAGATATCAATACAACTAGCAAAGGATGCATTTCTTGGTTTGGGGTTTTGTTTGATATCAGAGAGGTTGCATATTATGGACAAGATCTCTACATTGGAGTTCCAGCTTCAGAACTAGGTAAGAAATTTGATGATATAGTCCTGAGCAGGGTTACAGATTCTATTGTTCTGCAATTTTTTGGGCCAAACGTTTGAACGTTAGATATTCATATTCTAATATACGTATATTGCTGTCACGTTTAAATGCTGCTTTCCCAAAAGAAAGAAACATATAATAATTATTGTAGCTGTATCAGTAAGTTCAGAAATCGTAGTATTGATATCATGGTTCATAATTAAGGGATGGAGGATGGGAGGTAAACTGTTTGTGTTTTCAGAAGGTTTTGAGCAATATTTTTGCATTTATTATGTTTATTTTTACTCACTTATCATTTTTTCCTTCTTTTTTTTTTTTGCCCTTTTTGGGAGCTGTAGAGACAGATATTCAACTGATACTTAACAGGCCTAGAAGTGAACTACCATCATTCAAGATTGACATTATTGAAGCAGCAACAAAGAAGTTCTCAGTCTGCAATAAGGTTGGAGAAGATGGATTTGGCCCTGTATACAAAGTAAATCACTACTTCTCTTGACTAATTATCTAACAATTAACACTTCTATTGATGACACGAAACTAAAGACTTGTTAGCAATGTAATGCATGTTTTGTAAAATGTGAATCTTCCACTGAATAGATTATTTCTGGAGGTAAGCCAGACTTTTACCATATCTGAATTTTATGCCGCCATATAAATGTAATTTAGCTCATTGAATTTTCAACAAATATTTTTGGTCTTGTTCTCTTATCACATCGCTTTACATAAAACTACTCTAACCTTTTACAGACTCTTTACAGGACGTATTATGATAAAGTCCATTAATAACTGCCAATAGTTCAATAGTCCCTATATTCCAAGTTCCTAGTTTATCAAATACATTCAAGTGTTCCCATTTCCCTTGTTAGAAAGAGCTGTTTTGTCTCTGTTTTCCTTCATGACATTGATCAAAGATAATACCTTGGATTTTAATACGGAAAATATTAGGGTAAACTTGCATCAGGGCAAGAAATAGCTGTGAAAAGACTCTTTGAAAGTTCAGGACAAGGCTTGCAAGAGTTCAAGAATGAGGTTGCTATGATATTGCTACTTCAGCATTGAAATCTTGTCAAACTTCTAGGTTGCTGTATTCATAAAGAAGAAAGAATGTTGATCTACAAGTACATGCCAAATTGAAGCTTAGACTCTCTACTATTTGGTTAGCCTCTTCAATATTCAACACTCACATCTACATATCAATGTACATGTTTTACTGAATCACTAAGATACTATCTAACATGTATACTATGTTGAAACAAATGAAACAAAGCGTTCAACACTCACTTGGCAAAAGAGACTGGATATTATTGTTGGGGTTGCTAGAGGAATCCTTTATCTTCATAGAGACTCGAGACTCAAAATAATTCATAGAGATTTGAAAGCCAGCAATGCTCTTTTAGATGGTGAAATGAATCCCAAAATTTCTGACTTTGGAATGGCGAGAATATTTGGTGGAGATCAAACTGAAGCAAAGACTAATAGAGTAGTTGGAACCTAGTATGCACAAAGAAAATTAACATAAATATTCAAAACAAATTCTTCCCCTTAATACCATAATTGGTAAAATCGGATTACCTTTTGCAATCAATGCAGTGGCTATATGCCACCTGAGTATGCAATAGATGGACACTTCTCATTCAAGTCAGACGTCTTCAGCTTTGGCGTTTTGCTGTTAGAGCTGTTGAGCGGCAAGAAAAATAAAGGATTTTTCCATCCAGATCACAAGCTGAATCTCCTTGGCCATGTAAGTAGAATTGTAAACCAATTTAGTACTTCAGAACAACCATTTTACCAGAAACAATGATTTATTTCCAACTGTATATGATATTTGATCTTGGCAGGATTTTGTAGTATCAATGCAGCACCTGAAACTGTGATGAAATATGTCAAGCATGGAAGCTTTGGACTGAAGAGAAGGCAATGGGGCTGATGCATCCATTACTTGAGAATCAGTTTCCTGCGTCAGAAGCTCTAAGGGGTATCCAAGTGGGACTTTTTTGCATTCAACAGAAGCCAGAGGACCAACCAACAATGTCGCAAGTGATTTTGATGTTAGACAGTGACAGTGTCTTTCTGCCACAACCTGGACGACCAGGAATGTATTCAGAGAGATGTTTCTCTGAGACAGATTCATCATCACTTGCAGGAATCAATTCTTGTTCCAATAACACAAGCATCCCTTACAGGAAGGTCGTTAAGCTTCTCTCTCTGGAAATGGCTTGTGAAACAAATATGCATTAGAATCGGCTTACTGACATAAAACTAAGCTTATGCTGAGAATCAAGCATTGTTGGAGGAAAATGTTTTGTACGATCAATGAGTGTTTGATCAATCAAACCATAATCAGTTTTCACTGATAATTCTCTATCATGTCAGAATAAACGCGCAAAAGTCATCCAAGAGTCTGTACCAAGATTCAGAGATTAGAAAGGGTTTGAGTAAAATAACGTAAGTGAATGAGTTTTTTACCTTTTTTTTTTTTAATAACAATTCTCATAGCACAAAACTGAACAGAATGGATCCCCTCCATTCAGCTTCTGAATGCAATCAAAGACCTTTAAAATCGCTTCCTACTTTCTATAATAAAGGAACTAAAGAGTTACATCTATCGGGGAAATATAGAATGATAGAAAAAGTGGTGGAGTTGTATCGTACAGAAACGGACAATTAGTGCAATGGAAAGCAAAATTTGATAGCCTTAGTCAAGAATACTTTTTCAGAAAGCCAGAATCAATTAGATTTTCTACACCATCAAATGCAGCTTCACGCAAAACATTCAGAATATCACTAACATAGACAACCTCACTGTTGGACCAACCGTTAAGAAGTGATGTTTCGCTACTCTAACTTTTTATCCTTATTAACTGAAACAGAAATTACAAAACGAAGAGACAAAACCCCTCAATTGAAGGACTAGACAATTTGTAACATACATATATTTATTTACAACTGGAATTAGTCCATTTACACGTCACTTCCTTCACCTGAAAAAGGTCTCCGTGAGTGAACAAGTGTGGGAGCACCCATTTGCAAGTAGAATTAGTCAATTTGCAACATACATATATTTATTTACAATTAGAATTAGTCCATTTACATATCACCTCCTTCACCCGAAAAAGGTGTCTGTGAGTGAATAAGTGTGAGAGAGCCCATTTACAAGTGGGACTAGTCAATTTGCAACATACGTACCTTTATTTACAACTGAAATTAGTCTATTTACATGTCACCCTGCAATAAGTATTATGAGGGGCAATAGGGTCATTTTCTTTGTGGAATTAATATCAGTTTGCCCCCTTGGTCCTGCAGTGAAGTTTCAGAAAGTTTTGGGGGCTCTTTGAAATTAATTCTATATTGCGGTCCTTAAACGAAAATTTCCCGTGATGTTATCCCTTCTATGTTATATTGTTATATTGAGCCGGAAAAATAGGCCGACTCGGCCTGTTTAGGTCCTGAAATTATAAGGGTTAGGTTTTATATTTTTCCCCTCAAATGGAAAACAGGCCCTGGAGAGCTGAGGGTTTAAAAGGACAAGCCCGTTTAGGTCTTTTTATAAAAAAATTTTGTTTTTTTAAATTTTTTTATGTAATTCTAATATTATTAATTTTTTACATTGTTAATAATATTTCAAATATTTAATTATTATTATCATTTTAAAATTAGATTTTACAGAATGATTTGATTTATTTAGTTTTAAATAATAATTTATCCAATTAAATTTTTAAAAAATAGGTTAATTTGGATTTTAATAATAATTTGATTTATATTATATGTGTTGATATTTTTAAACTATATATATTTGATAATAAAGTATTTTTATACTTATATAACTTGTGATTCTATAATTTGAATTAGAAATTCATGAGTTTTAACAACAATGTTTCTCATATTAAAATAAAATAATAGCTAGATTGCAAAATTTAAAAATAAAATTCTTATAAAGAAGAAAAACTTGATATTTTTGTTACGAAAAAAAAAACATACTTGTGAAAAAAGATAATTGATTATAGTGATGATAAAGTTTGAAAAGATTAATAATAGTGTTTATTTATTACACAATTGCACTATAGATAAAACTTTTAGATGTTGTTATCTTATTAATGAATGTTTTAAATGTTCTTGGATGTTGATAGATATTTATATATGATGATATTTTATATTTGTGAATTAATTTTATTCATATTTATGTCTTTTATTAACAATTTCATTGGTTTATTTTTTGATAAACAATATGATAAATATAAAAATAGTTTTTTTTTCTTAAAAGGGCCAAAAGCCCGCGGGTCGGTCTTAAACCTGTTTAGCTTAAGAGCCAGGCCTAGCAAATTGTGGTATTTTTAAAATTTCGGTCTTGGAGGGCCAGCCCTTTTAAGCCCTCCAGCTCTAAAGAGCCGGCCCTGATTCCCACCTCTATTATTATGGGATGAAGCTCACTCAAAGGCCAAATGCAGCTATGTTTGGGGCAAGACGCGGCTAATTATTGAGAGCAATGAAAGCACATGTTTAACATAGAGTTAAGATATACCAACATGATTGAGGTGATAGCGGCTTCATTCCCGTAAGCAAAATGCAAGTTTGAATTCCGAAAAGCCCATGTTGGGAGCACTATTCTTTTACCGCTCCAGGCTTGAAAGGGGATTACTCTCGAGTCTAATGTGATTTGGGAATACCCTTGTTTTATCTCAAAAAAATAATATAGAGTTAAGATGTATTTATCATGCTGAAATATTTTTTTTAGTAAGTCCAACACGCTGAAATATTTTTTTTAATCTTAGTACTCGATACATCAAATAATATTTTTAGGTGCTACATATATTTTAAAAAATACTTTAAGATATTGGATACACAAAAAAACACTTCACAGTATTATACGCATCTAAAAAAAATTTCATGTTAAATGCACTACAAAATATTTTAGCGTGCCAATTCAGCTGGAATTCAAATTTTGTGATTTTATTCCAATTATGATCCCAAATAAGCACTGAAAGCCTGCCGATTCAGCTCGAATTCAAATTTTTGGGCTGAAAAAAAGAAACAAATCGAGGAGAGATCTATTTTTTACCCCTAAGTCCGTTCAAAAATAAAAGGCAAATGATTAATTTCAAATTCAACCCTTCTTGTGCCTCAAAAAACCAGATTTCCTATTACGTACAGAAGTGCTGAGGATTCTACAAGGTTTACGGTTATACTGGAATTTTTTTTTTGGTTGCCTAGAGAATCCTTCCATCTGAACAGTAAAAGATTAATTTCTCGGGATACTGTCAGGCACCATAGCTGAGACTCCTCCAAATAGTGTTTTTTTATACACACCGTCCTAATAATTGAACTCAGGACATGATGTTTAAAGTATCCAGATCACTTTTACTTGGACTAATACTTATTGATGGTTATGCTGGGATAATAAGGATACAAAAATATGCCTCCTTTCCACTGAAGTGTTCTGCATTTCTCGTGACGGGGCCATGTAGATGATGCGCTGAAATATAAACTAAGATAACAAAATTTGGGCCGAAGCATTCTGTTCACACAGGGTATCACATGTTGACTAACTTGGGCCATTAATTTGGTGCAACTCTCTTGGGCCATGTAGCCACTTTTAGCTCCACTTCCCAGTATAGTTTTTTACCTATAAAATTAAGTCTAATAAAAAAAGACTAATATTCAGCACAACACAGTGAATCAAGATTTGAATTTCTTCAAGAGAAATGTTTTCATTTAATATTTGATAATGTCTTGAATAAGATTGTCACTATTAGGGGGATACTTGTGCTTTTAAGAAAATTATATTATTCTCAATCCTTTTTATAAAATCCAAAATAACTTGTGTAATTTAAGAAATATGGTAACAATAATTAAAAATAATAAACAGGAAATAAATATACTTTTCAATAGATATGTCATTATTTATTGAGAGAGAGAGAGAGAGAGAGAGAGATAAGGGCGTTCAAAAACCCAATGAACTCAATCTGATCCACCCCAAAGTGTTCCAACCGTAATCCAATCCAAATAAATTCTACAATGAAATCGGACCCAAGCAGACCGAGCTGGTTGGGCAAGTTAGATTGGGTTCAGACTAAAAGTGAGCAGATCACTTGGTTTGGTCTAATATAGGATGGATGAATTTCTTTTATATTTTGTAACTGGGATGTTTTCTTTTATTGTTATTAAATGTTGTTGGAAATTCCTATAGTTTTATAATTAAATTTTAATATCTTGTAATGATTTTTCTATGATTGTAAGTATTTTTTATTTTCTTAATTTTGTTTATCAGGTTAAAATTTTGCCCTTCATAAAGGGAGAAGGCCAAAAAAAAAAAAAAAAAGCTAGTGCATTCATATATATCTACTAGAGAATTTCTTTTACTCAATTGCTCCTACTTATAGAAGGCACTTCTAAGTTCCAAGAAAATAGCAAAATTTTATTAACTCTATCTTAAAATTTAATAATTTTTTAACTTTATCCCTATTTAATACGTTCGCTTTTAAAGAAAATAACAATTCATAAAATGATAAATAAAAGAAAAAGTAGTATATTTATTTATATTAAAAAGTTAATAAAGTGATTTGTAAATAAGGAAAACAAAAGGGTTATTTCTTTATGGTTTATAAATAGGTCCAAAGCAGCATACGAATACCCCAATCTCTACAATCAAAAACTAATGATTTTCTTTTCACACAAAAAAAAACAAAAGAAAAAAACTCTCATGTTCCCTCTACTCTCGAAATGCAATATTTCTTATAAGCACCAGTATACCATTAACAACTGCTCCTTTTTTTTTTTTTTAATATACACATAAACTATTGTTACTGCTATTTCACTGTTACTAATACTAAGCGTTGAGAAGCCATAGAGTGGAAAGGGGGTGGGGGAAAAAAGTCATTGAAGTTAGTGATGACCGAAATAAAAACTGAGGTTTCGTTTGATATGAAGCATTAAAATTAGGAATAAAAATTGAGATTGGGATTGAAAAAATCTATTAAAAGAGTATTTGGCACAAGATATTGTTTGTTATATGGGATTAGGGTTGTTTACGGGACGGATCGGAACCGAAACAGGCCCGTCTTGGTTTGGTCTCAGTGAACAGTAACATGACAGAAAATTTGTCTTGTGTCCCGGCCTGTCCCGGTGTCGTCCTGGTCCCAGTCGGGACGGAACAAATCCAGGACGGGACGGATCAGGGACGGGACCGGGACGTCCCGAAGCTTTTTTTTTTAATTTTAAATTTTTTTAATAAAATCTGATTTTTTTAATTATATTTTTTTGGGCTTAGGCCTTATAAAAACATCTTTTTATTTTCTTTTTTATTTGTTTGGGCACTCTTAAACAAAAGCCCAAAATATTACATATCATAGTCATTAAAAACTCTAAGCAAAAGCTTTTAACACAATAAAAACTTGCTAAAAATTCTAATTATCAATAATCTCAAATAATCAACAAATATAAAAACTTTAAATAAATATATCCATAGTTCCATATAATAGTCTCAAATCTTTAAAAAAATATAAAAAATGATATTATATAAATAAGATAAAAAATTAAAAATTAAAAAAAAGAACCGGGACGGGACCAGGATGGGATGACCCCGTCCCGGTCCCTTTTTTGTCTCGTCCTGAAAAATTTTGGGACGGGTCCATCCCAATAAAACTAGGACCGAAACGGGCCGACTAGGATGGGCCGGCCTTGAACACCCCATAATGGGATTAAACAAACCTATAAAAGTGGGATTAAGGAATATTACTTCTTCTCGTGTTATCCTCCAATCCCACATACATAGGTTTGGCTAATTCCATACAACAAACAATCTCTTATATTAAATACTCTTTCAATAGATTTTCTCAATTGCAATCATAGTCCCAATTCCTAATGGTTGTCGACAGTGAAAAAATGCTCGTAAAAAAAAAAAAAAAAGATTGACGACAACTTTGTGCGTGAATGCATGGATCTTTTCCCAGCAATTTTTTTAGTTTAAGTTGAATCAAGAGAATGACAATCAATGGTATTTTATTTCCCGCGTTGCTTCTCTAGCCTAATTGCAATTAATAGTGGTGTTCAATTTGTCTCATGTCTGGTCCATTCCAGTCCCAGTCTGCCAATTAATGTCAATTAACCCCTAAAAATTCTGAAATTCCACTGCACCCCAAGAATCAATAAAAAGACAAAAATACCCTTACTTTATTTAGGTGCTGTGAATTTTCTTATGTTTTTGCAAATTGTTGAATTTGTAATGTGAATCTCCAAATTCTTGTTGTAACTTGCCAAAATTGGGTTTATTCATTTATACCAAAAGAATCGCATTTAGAGCTGTAAATTTCCTTATGTTTTTTTATTTTTTTACAAGTAGTCCATTTTGTGTTGCAAATCCTTGAACTCTTACTGTAAATAATCGAATTTCAGTTGCTCATTCGGCCATAAAATTTAGAAAGATTTACAACTCAAATTCAAATAGGGTATAATAATAAATAAAAGGTAAAATAATTTATTCATGCTAGAAATCTAACAAAATGGATTATAAATAGGAAAAAATTTCTCTCTTTACATTATAATTAAAACCAAATCACTATGCGTTAATGGTTTATTCCAAGAATAATAAATGCATGTTAAAATTATACATTCATGAGTGTGCGTATGTGTGTCTAAGAGTGTGTGCAGCGGACACCAAAACAAAATTTTTGTATTAAGGAAGTTTCTCCTTCAACTTCAAGGTTGTCAAACTCATAAGTTTAAACAAACCCGTATTAATAATATAAACTCAGATCGTAAACACATAAGAATTTACTTTTATTAATAAACTAGTATTAAAAGTATATAATCAAATAATTAATATATAAAAAATGAGAATAATTTCATTTAAATATATTTTAAATTTAAATAATTAAAATTATATCTATCAATGTTCATAATTTATCATATTCAACAAAGAAATTTCTATAAAATTCATATATAAAGTTACTAAACAGAATTAAATCCAAAAATTTAGCATGAGTTTAAGAGCGAGTTGACATGATTTTGTAAGCTAAAAACATAAAAACGGTAAACTCAATATATGAACTTGTAAATTTAACCGAGTTTACAGTTATCACAAGTTTAAGAGCGAATCGACATGATTTTGTTAGCTAAAAACATAAAAATGTTAAACTTAGAGAATCAACTTGCGAGTTTGACAACAATATTCAACTTTGATTGGAGATCTAACCAAGAGAGCCCCACCAAAAAAAAAAAGAAACCAATATTTCCGATTGTATGCTGGCGAAGGAAATAGATTATTTTTGCTAATTATTTCTACAAAATTGAGTTACATTGATTGATATCTAATTAATTAGGTATAGGAATATATAATGAAATCGCCTATGATCAAGTTGATGATTGGATCTTGTTCAACAAAATAACACTACTACGTAGATTTTCATTGGCACGTCAAGTAGGTTGGAGAAAGTAGAAACTACTACTATGTTCTTATTTATAAGTTATTTGTTGGAAAAAAAATCTGTTCTTAAATAAAACTTATTTGTAGGGTAATTAATGAGCCCTTTTCTAATTTTATCACTATTGATGATTTAATAAATGTAGAGAGAGATAAAGTATATAGGTGAGTAAAATATTTTTAATGCAATTTCTTTAATAAGTACAAATGTGAGAAAATTTATTTTAATGTATTTCTTAGTTTTCGGGCATGAGTTACAAAAGATTTATAAATAGAAAGCGGATGGCACAAAAAACTAACTTTGATCTTATCTTTATCTATTTTGATTTGTCTTTACTACATTAAATTCTTTTCATCAAAATATCCTTAATTAATATGTTGGCCGCAGAGTTGATTATAAAAACTTAATATTGAAGGCATGCTTTGTTAATGAAGGGGTTGGGGACAAAGAATTGAGCGGTTTATGACTTCCCACCTAACCTATTCCACTGGATAACGAGGTGGTTCATATTTCCTCTCATCCACTTGTGCCCAGATGTCACAAATAGGTGAGTAAAAAGAACGTGAATAAAATGTTTATTCATTGGTAATTACTCCTCTAGTCCTATTTATAGTATAAAAAGAAAAGATATTTTTTGGTCCTATTTATAAGATACAGAGAGAAATTTTTTGTACAAATGTACAACTCACCCTTTATTTATTATTGTATTGGCTTTGTTACATGAGCTATAATGTCTATTGAATAGGGATAAAGTTAGAAAGTTGTTAAATTTTAAATGAGAGTTAGTAAATTTAAGATTTTCCTTAGTCTGTGTAAAATATATTGAAAGTGACTTATAAATATGACCAAATGAGTACTTTTCACTGCAAAAATAAAAATTGTTTTTTTTTTTTGAAAAATAAAATCTTCATTTGAAGTGCTATGTTTTTTTAGTTTTTTTTTTTAGCATTTTAAATATAACACACATATATTAAGAAATTTAATTTTATTCATTAAATTTGTATTTAAACATAATTATTTGTTTTTGACATTTCCCATATTAAATTATTAGCTTCTTTCTATGATAAATTGGATTTTTCTTAAATACTTGTCCTTAAATTATACTTATCTAATCTTATTCGTAAATCACTTTTAATATATTTTATTGGATTAAGAATAAGCTTTAAATCTCATCAACTCTGTTTTAAAATTTGACAAAATTACAATTTCGCCCTATATTAATATAGATTCTATCACAAGCGCAAAGTCTACATAATAATAAATTAAAGATAAAAATTATGTATTCATATGAAAAATTTAATAATATGACTCATAAAGTGAAAATTTTTTTTTTTTGCCTTATAAATAGAATCAGAAGAGTAAGACAAAATTAGTTGTTCATATTTATAAGATAAATTAGACAACCAAATCCAGTGTGTTGCACAACATTTATGAAAATGGCAGATTCGATAATGACGAATTCTATATATTCATATGCTAACCCTAAACATGTGTTGTATAATTATCCAAAAAATAATTTATTATTTAACTTCGATAGTGGAATTAATTTAACTTGATAACACATCTTTTGGTACCTCCTCCAGTCCACATCAAACAATACTGATGATACTCAGTGTCCTCATAATCTATGTGATTATTCAAAGATCATATTGATGACGTTCCTATGGTTCTGAAGAATATTTTCACGATGACATCGTGATAATTGTAAATGCAATAAATGATCGTTCAATAACAATACCTTTAGAATGAATAATCTTGATTTATAGTTTCTTGTTAAAGAGGCTTAATTGTTTAAAAAAAAGAAAAGAAAAGAAAACTCATATGATAGCATAAAATATATTACATCAATTTCTCATATAAGAGCTAGTTAAAAATTTAATTTAGCCCTAAATATAAATCTTAATCCACTTTGTCTCTAATATTTATTTATTTTATCCTCAAGTAATCCTTATATGTGGTTATTGCACATGTTAAAAAGTTTTTATCAAGAATAATTCCAATGTATATGATCAATAAAGGTGTTTTAGGAAATATAACATCATTTATTACAAATAACTAACTTAATTAATTTTCTTAATATCCACAAATTTGTTATCTATAGGTTTTATATTAAGGACCGAAAAAAGTATTTTATTTTAATAGCATCACATATAAGAGGCTTAATAATCTCACCTGCCAATTTCTTTTTGGAAGTTTTCATTTCGGACGAGATTATGCGAAGTTTTTCACCGCCTTGAAATATTTGATGATATATGTAATTGCAGTTAGATAAAAAAAAAAAATCTCTATCCTTATCATCATACCAAAAGTATTTGCCAAATTCCACATACTAAATTGTTAATAGCTTTCTGTGCCTTCATAAAAAGTGCATCAAGTTGAATCTTACAGATTATATCATTCCTTCTTCTTCCTAACAATGAATAAGATTTAGGAAAATTTTGTTCCTGTTTGAAAACTTGGTTGGCTAAAAAGACCTGAATTTGAGTGAGTACAACTATGATATGTCAGTGTAACTTTTCTTTCGTTGTGTGCAATATATCATCAATAATGTGCAATAATCATCAATAAGGAAGTTATTTGCATATAATAAATGTTATGCTACGCATAGGGAAAGAAGAGTTGCACTCATGGATTATAGTTGCATGCACGCGTTCGAATTTAGACTTTTTTGGCCAATTAAGTTTTCAAACAGGAATTTTTCACCAAATTTTCCCAAGATTTATTTAAAAGTCATGAAAATAATCAATATAAATTAATGAGTGTGAATTAGTATAATTTGGAGTAAAACCAAAAAGATGACTTTGATATACGATCAATAAACATTATTTAAAATGAACTTTATATGTGTTAAAAACCAAATGTCGTTTAAGCATATAAAAGTAAACTATGGGAAAGATGACACAATTTCCAGAAACACTAATTTGAATAAATTGAGTATTTGAATAGCAGTTGAAATAGTTAATCTTCTAATCGTAACAAAAAGAAAAAAAAAATACCCCCACCCTTCGGCGAAATTTTAACAAAACCTTATTACAAATGATTGTCAATACTTTCACATTTAACCTATATATTTAAAGTATCAGTGTATTCAAGAGAAGGACAAAGAAATCCATGATGCAACTAGAAACAGTGAAGAAGAAGACATGAAGGTGAGAGCATTTCGCCTCATATTTAAACCAAGAGTGTTGAACCTTTGATGATCTTTTAGGTTGATGATGACGGGGATTTTGCCGTGAGTAGAAAAGGATCATCTTGTAGAATTGAGTACGAGTCAAGACTGGTTGTGCATGCAACAAGGGGAAGGAGGGGGTCAAGGGCTGAGGTCAGAGAGCGAGAGGAGAAAATGAAACATTAAATTATTTTTCTTAAAAATTTTAAAGAGTCACTACATCAGTTTTGGGAAGTGAGAAGCCATATGAAAGGAGATCATGGAGAGCAACAACATGAAATTGTTTATTTTATTCTATGTAGGGGGGTATAATTATAACTGACAGATACATAAAAGCAATATCATTTATTGGAAAATAAATAATAAAAATAAATATAATAAATTAAGAGTGTCCTTTTTTTTTTGGGAAATTACATCAGTTATAGACATAATCAATGTGAAAACCTTATATTAATAGAAAATTTTGTGTTTGAATTTTTTAAAAAAAAATGATTTTCTACATCACTTTACAATTGAACCGACGTAAATTATTCATTTTACGTGGTTTACACCTTTATTAATGTAAGAAATATTGAATTCATTAAGAAAATGCCATTGTTGTTCTTTTAATGTCATTTTGCGTACAAATCAACGTAGTAATAATACCTTAATTGTTTAGTTCGCATCAAGCTTTGATATAGTAGTGAAATTCTGCAAGTTTAGTGGCAAGTTTTATTGTGGCAATCAGAAGAGGTATGCTGAAAATTAAGAATGATTCATGATGGGTGCCACCTGAATGCCTTGGGTATTTCCGTATTTGGGTGATCTTAAGAAACAAGTTATGGTAGATGTTTGGAATGATGGTTCTGAAATAAGAATGATACATGTATTTGTTGTGGCTTTGAAGACAAGCCCTTACGTGTGGTCTAGAAATTTAGAGGATAAAAAACTTCTAGTCTTTTGTTTCGATTGTACTCAGCCAAGGCTATAATTGGTGGAGCTTTCTTCATAGTAACAGTATGTTGCGCTATTGTTCTTGATATTCAACCCTTCCCTTTATGGACTGGGATAGACGACAGACGGTATAGCGTGATTTTGTTTCTTTTTTTTTTAATACAAAAAGACAAATTTATTCAAGCTTCATAAAAAGATTATACATAAAAGGGTAGCCCATGACATACGGTTAATTTGAGCAAAACCCAAATAAATCAAAAGAGAATGCCAGCCCAGTACTAAAACAAGAAAATAGCGTATTACAAATAGAGAGGAAACATAAAAAAAAGGAGCATAATGATTAGCATTTTGGAGACTAGCCAAAGCTTGAGTCTTGTCTCAAACCAACTACGCTATTACCAAAACCGACACTGCTCGAAGTTCCAAGGTACAAGAGTAGAAACTACTTGACAACAATGATGATACGAGGGACAAGATAGGACACCACCATGGAACAACAACCAGCACTAGTGACCCACGACGTTAATAGCTTTTAAAGGTATCAAAAAGGAGCTTTGCACTATTTTGTAAAGAAGATGAAGCCACACAAAGATGGGACTTTGTTTTGAAGGATCTTCCTTCTTCGTTTTTTTTTTTTTTAATACAAGTAGATGAACATGTTATATTGTGTTATTATATATTCCTCCCGTATTTAATATAAAACCTATTTCCCTAATTTGATTAGATTAAAAAAGTTAGGTAAGTCTTAATTATAAGAAATATAACATGTTTTTCTTAAAACACCATAATTATCTTTCTTAATATCCTCCCTCCCTCTTCTACTTGATTGTGGTTAAATGAGTATCTATAAGGGTAATTTAGAAAAAAAATTGATAAATATAAGAAATAGATCTTATATTTAGAACAAAAATCAACTCAATAATTAGGGTCTATATTAAGGATCGGAAGGGTAATATATACTGGGTTTAATTTGTTGTAGAAAAATCAATAACCTGTGATGAATGCTTGTGAGACTGGTAGAACATCTTACATAATCACGATTAGCAATACAAGTCAACAACTTAAACCTAATAAGAATGACTGCAGTTGGGAACCGGTTTGGATGCTCATCTTAATCAAAACTCATCCCATTTGAAGTGTTCAGATCAATCTAAATGGTCTAGATTTAATTTTTTTAAATAATTATTTTAAATTTTTTTTAAAAATGATGGTTAAAAGATTTTTTTTTTTTTAGTTTGAATCTTATACCCATTAAAATAATTATTTTTAAAAAATAAAATAAATAAATAAATCTTGTCGGTCTACATGGCATGAGCTTTGGATGCTCAAACCGGTTCGTTCTAGTTGTCAATTTAAAAAGGATACTTATTAATTTCTTGTTATTGTAGTTAACCTGTGAATTTGCTAAATGAAAATTGTCAATTCTTGCTAAGTAGTTGTTATTGAACTGTTCATCGTGATTTACAAATGACTAGTAAACCTCTTAAAGTTCAATTGTCAATTTGCTGGACAGCAGCTAAAATAGTTAACTTGCTATGCTCAAGTTGTTAACCTGAAATGACCTTTTTTGTTTTGGTTTTCAATTAAGAGCATTTTAATTGGTAAATGTACATCAAAATTTATTTAGACCCCTCAATAATTTGATAATTTTAGGAGTCTAGGGTGTTGTATGATAATTGGGAGTAATTTCTTCCTTAGAGTTGTGAAGATAGGATTAAGACACCCCTGAACCTTCACGTAGTTCTTGTTCATTTCTCAAATATAGTAACAAATATGATCTTTTGGCAGAAATTAAAGCCTGGAACGTCCTTTCACAGCCGCAAGAAAAACCAAAGACTTCAATGTAGACCGGTCCCTCGTATCTATTTTTAGTCACGGGTCTCTGTCACAACTCTTATAATAATCATCGCATGCAGGTCACATACAATTATATTCCTCTAATTTTTAATATAAGATCCATTTAACTAATTTGATTAGATTAAAAAAGTTAGGTAAGTTAGTTAATTACAAGAAAAGTGACACATTTTCCTAAAACACCATAATCGTCTTTTTTAATACCCCCTCCTTCTTCTACTTGATTATGGTTGAGATAGTATCCATAGGGGTAATTTAGAAAAAATTGATAAATATGATAAATGGGTCTTATATTTAGGATTAAAACTAACTCAAAAAATAGGTCTTATATTAAGGACTAGAGGAGTATATATGCTACACCCCCACTTAATATAAAAGTTAATTGACTAATTTAGGTAGAGAAAGAAAATAAATTAAATTAGTTATTTATAATAAATATATATTGTCTTTTCGAAACTATCCTTACCAATCATGTGTCTTAACTAAAACTATGATTAGATGAAACTTTTAATATGTGGCATGTGCAACTCCTATAGGGACTATCTTAAAAAAATATGACAAAAAAAGTAGATTGAGATCTTATATTTAGAATAAAATTAAATGTTAAATGTAACACCTCATGTAATTATATCCCCATACGCAATAAAATACTTCATTTAAAAGTCCATACATATTTTTAGCATTCAAAACAGATCAATTTCAAAATATTTTTCAGACATGACAAAATAAACCATTAAAATCCTATGGTCATGGCAATTAAAAATATAACATAGCATGTGCTCGAGGAGTACATAAGCCTTCACGACTTACTCCATTATATTGGTGCCTTCCCCTGATTTTTGCTAGATCCTTCACTTGAAAATATTAATATAAGAGATGAGATCAAATGTCTCAGTAAGTAACTCCTAAAATTCTAACATATATAAGCAAATCGTATATGATAAATAAAATCCGTTTATATGTGTATATATATTTATGTATGAAAATCATCGATTTCATACATTCAACTCAATTTCGTTTTTGATTTAACACCATACCAATATCATTTTTCCAACATATCCAAAAATAATACAATATGTGACCTCTCTTATATCATCATCCACCTTTATATTGTTGATTGAAGCCATAGGCGAACACATAGTCCAATAGGAACTAATCAATTTTACTGAATTATTCCGAGATCACTGATATTGGAGATACATCCGACCAAAGATATAGAGATCGGGTTCGGACTATGGCTCTCCTCCTTTGCAAATAAAATAAGGAGGTGTCACACATCCCAGCTCCAATGAATTCCTGGCCAAAGGAAAACATAGAAGAAGAGGCTTTGACAAATGTCATTCACTATTCATCGAGTGATGGCATATCACGTGGCAATTTTGTATCCATGCAAATCTCCTTCTATCCTTAGCCCAACAATTCATATGCCATATGTAAATAATGTTACATCAGAAGTACGTCCTTAAATAAATTACTACCTCCGGTCCTAATTATAAGACCAGTTAACTAATTTGAAGAGATTAAGGAAAGAAGTTAAGTTAGTTATTTGTAATAAATATGTGTTGTCTTTTCTAAAATATCCTTACTAATCAGCTATATTGGCTAGAGTTACAATTATTAGAAGGACTACTTTGGGAAAAAATACATAAATATGAGAGACAAAGTGGATTGAGGTCTTATATTTAGGACCAAAATAAAAGTCAAACAGGGTCTTATATTAAGAACTTGAGGTAGTATTAAAATAAGATAGCAATAAAATTTCTATACCATTTAATAGCAACTCATCATAATTTAATAGCTATCAATATATTTAAATGTCAATCATACTTAATAGCAATAAATCTTAACAAATTAAAGTAACATATTAAAATATTTATTTGAAAAATCATAATATATACATATACTTCAATATGGTATAATAAAAATTAGTAAATCCACAATATAATCATAGACATTATTCACATATACATAAAAGAATTTTTAGAGTTACCTCCTATTCTTTAGCTTACAAATATTCACATAAAGATTATTTCAAAATTCTCAAAAGTCTACAAAATTGTACATAAATATTTATTAATATAAAACTCAAAACTACTCCAAAATTACTCTAAAATTCTAAGACTACCCTCTAAACAAAAATACATTAACTCTCACAAATCTAGTTATTTGCCCAAAATCTAAATATTTTATATTAAAATTCTCAATTTACCATTTTTCAAGCATTCAAAAAATATTTCAACTGTAGATCTTTAATTTATTCAATATTCAAATAGATTAAAACTTCAGTAATATATTAAATAACTCAAATAAATGATTTAATTTAAATTTAATTAGTAAAAATTCTATATGTCTTTGAATAATAAATTTTTCAACAAAAATCCTAATTTAAAATTCTCAAATCATTGAACAAATATAAATAGATTAAAATTCTTTAATAATGTTCATGTATCTTTAAATTTCTACGGTCATACTGCCTATGATCTTAAATATAAGACCTCTTTTATAGTGTAAGTATATTGTCAAAACTCTATTTTTACTATATACCAAAATGATAAAATTTTCTCTAAACATTATAATGAAACTAATAATGTAAAGCTCTAAATATATAGAAAATGTTCATTAAAAAATATGATAAAAAGAAGTATTTTTAAGTACCTAAACAATTCTCAAAACTTATCCTAACCTTCAGATCACCTACTCTCCAGCCCAACTTGTTGCTCTCTCTTTTCTTCTCTGCCTCTTCCTCTCTTTCTCTACTCCTCGCACAAAATGAAAGGAAAACGGATTGCAGGTATTTAATATCATGACATTTAATTTTCTTCCTCGATTTTCTCCTATCTATACCTCATCCTATTCTCTTTTACCACCGCCCCTCACCCCCTTTTTTTCTTCATTAATTACATCTCTATTTGTTCAACATCATTTACTACTCCTTCCCAGCATTCTTCTTTTATTCCGTTCCTTCCTTTCTTTTTCTTTCTTCATTTACTCCTTCCCCCTTTTCAATGTTCTTAGTTACACCACCCCCCACCTTTCTACTGTCAGTAAAGGGAGGTTTTTTTTTTTTTTTTTTACTTTTTCAAAATAATAATAAAATATTATTTAATTTATTTATATATTTAAATTATAATTTTTTTCTAAAAAATAGTATTTTACATCAAATTAGTTGTTATATTAAGAAATATAGGCAGTGTATATATATATTGATATTGAAATGCACTTAGGTGTTAGTTTGCTGCTCCGCAATTTTTCTCTAATTCCTAGATTTTTTTTTTGGTTCTTTTCATATTAGATTCTACATAAATGCTTGAAATTTTGATACGCCATGGACCAAAAATGGTATTGTTGTCAATTTTTTTAAGGATTTTCCAAGCAATCTGTATCTAAATTAAAAACAAACCACATCAATTTTAGAGTGCGTTTGCTTTGAAAAATCATAAAAAAAATAAAAACAACATCATTTTTTGCCTATTAGATATCAAAATTTTACTCTTTTATTGTAAAACCTAATAATAATAATAAAAAAAAACCATTTGAGAAGTAAGAAAAAATTGAGGGGTAGCAGAGATGGCGCAGGTAACACTATAAATTGATATTGATATTGTTTCATGACGCCTCAACTTGTCACAAAAAGTATCTGCCTTCTATTCACCCAACTAATCAGATTACACCAAACCATGGTTTGGAAAAACAGATTGCCAAATCAAAATCCAAAACTATGGTTTTGGGCATGGTTTTGGCCCAGAAACCATGGTTTCCACATAAGCAGATGATTTTCACTTCTGGGAAAAAAAAAAGAGTGTCAGCCTTCAGTCGTCCGTGTTCTAACTTTTTAACATTTTGGATCCCCGATACACATTGCTTTCGGACATTGCCAAAAAAGAAAATTTGACAATTTCAGTTTCTTTTTTAAAACTTCAAGGTTATTAATTAACATTTTTAAATTGATAAATGAAAACTATCAACGGGCATTCCCCATTGATAACCAAAACAGGAGGTGGGTGACACTCTCCCAAGTATTAAAATTAATAGTTAAAATTAATTAAAAATAATAAATGTATAAGAGATGCAATTCTGTTTTTAAATACATCAACGGGGAGGAACATTTTTTTTTTCACCCCAAGCCATATTTTTTAGGAACTTTATACTCCCCTTTGTTTCTTTTTTTCTCACACACGCCATATTTATTAAAAAAAAAAAACTCAACAAGCTTTCAAAATAGTTGAAGATCATGATTCATTTCTTAAAATATATATACACATATTAATTATTTATTAATTATATTTTCTTATATATTATTAATTATGTTGGTAAAAAATATATTATCAACAAATTTATTTTTTCAAATTCAAATATATTATAAAATCTATCTTTTATATAATTATTATAGTAACTTATGCCCTTTTTAGTAATTTGCACATATAAAAAGTGTTTCTGATAATAACTATTCAAACACCTTCATTTTATCAGAATCACTTTTTTACAAAATTTATTCTTCACAAAATCTATTTTCTAGAAGTTATTCTCCAAACTATAGTTTGGTTTTATCCAAACATCTCCGTAAGAAAGTCGACATGATATATCCATTATATATTATCGTTCTCACGCAGCAATATTATTACTTATCTTTACAATAAACCTCGTTAGCCTCCAATATCTGAACAGTCCAACTGAACTTAGAAGTCAGAGCCGCTACGGCGTCTCCGGGTAAAGAGCTCTTTGTACTCACTGCTCTGTTATTCCGTATTCTCTTCCTTCATGCATCTGGTCACTCTCTTGATAGAATAACCCCAAGCCAACCACTTAGAGACGGCGACGTTTTGCTCTCCGACAAAGCAACCTTCACACTCGGCTTCTTCAGTCCCACGAATAGTTCCGGAAACCACTATGTCTGAATTTAGCACAACAAAATTTCGACCCAAACCGTCGTATGGGTTGCTAACAAAGACAATCCTCTTAATGATACTTTTGGGGCTCTCTCCATCAACGCACACGGAAACGTCGTCGTTTCTCTCAACACAAGCCTCAACTCGGTTTGGTCTTCCAATGGATTGTTCCCATCATCTTCCATCAATACCTTCGTTAAGCTTCTAGATACAGGAAACTTGGTTTTAATCAATGATGGAGGAAAACAGAAAATTCTATGGTAGAGTTTTGATCATCCTTGTGACACCTTAATGCCGTTCATTAAACTCGGGTTAGACTGTAAGACCGGTTTGAACTGCTTCCTCATTTCATGGAAATCCCAGGACGACCCAGGATCCGGGAATGTAAGCTACAGAATTGACCCAACCAGTTATCCTCAGTTATTCATGTGCAAAAACCAGAATCCACTCTGGAGGCTCCAATCTTGGATGGGTCGAAGATCGAGCGGTGTGCCCAAGATGACACCCAACTTCATCTTCAGTGTCATCTTTGTCAACAATGCCACTGAAGTTACTGTAATGTGTGGTGTGAAGGACCCTTTTGTCTTGACAAGAATGGTGCTTGAAAACTCTGGTTACGTGAGACGAAAGACATGGCAAACTCAAGAACACAGATGGTTCGAGATCTGGAATGGTCCGAAAGAGGACTGCGACAACTTCCAACGGTGCGGGTCAAATATTAACTATGACCCGTATAACACTGAGAAGTTCGAGTGCGTGTGTCTGCCTGGATTCGAACCCAAGAACCTGAGAGAATGGTATCTCAGGGACGGGTCGGATGGGTACGTGAGGAAGAAGAACGTGTCCACGTGTCGAAGCAGGGTTCGTAAAGGTGGCACGTGTGAAATCACCGGGGGTCCGGTTTCTCTCAACGTCATTTTTCTCGGTATCCCTCAGAAGCTTTGAATCGTGTCTGTTCATTTGATCTGAGCGATCAGAAAAAAGACACGTCATCTAACTTTTAAAATTGCTTATCCACCGTCCGTTTTGTTATAATCGTGACCGTCCCTTCAGTTCCTCATTTCTGCTAAATCTCCATCCCTCTCAGAATGGAGCTTCCGTTCTCCTTTGTCGGGAAAATTTCTCTCCTTAGCCCTCTGTCTTCGAGCTTCCCTTTAATGAATTCTTCACAGACCACTACCTGCAGTAACCATATCCCTTAACAGGTAGTTTCATTGAACATTGAGCTTCTTTGGTTCTTTGACATTGCATTTTGGAACCCTACAACTATGGTTCGTGAGAGTGGAAAATCGCGTAGGGGCTGGTCAAAAATAACATGCTTAGGATCTTGATGATTTGGCTTAGGCATATATTCATTCAATCTAATTGCGATTCTAATGCAAAAGGATCTCCTTTGCGATATTGAAAAATTTCTGCTTTTATTAGAATGCCTTTTTCAGACATTATATTTTCTACTAAAGTTTTTGCATTATTGTTAGTTGTTACTGTTCTGAATAAATTTATAGCATTTTCCTTTTAAACATATACTTTTACGTTTCATTGTGCTTGCGGAGGCTCTAATCGTTTGCTCATTCATGCAGTAGAAAAACAGATTATGATCCATTTAAAAGTGTTTCTACTTGAGCAAACAAATGGAAAAATTGAGACAAATAATTGCTATTCTCTTCTTCACCTGGCCAAATGGGCACTTGACTGAACACAACCAGACTAAACATAAAAGGGCTGTTTCACTTTACCACCAAGAATTGATATCAGTTTCTGCAATTACTGAAATTTCTCCTTAGCTTCTTGTAAAGAGATGAGCAATTATAATCTCAAATATTTGCAAGTCAATAACTTGATAGCCAATAAATAGGTACTATTGGGGTTTTTGTCAGGATGGATTCGCTATGCTAACTTTGTACTATGGTTTCTTTATTTCCTGTCGAGATCAAATTTTGTACAACAATTTAATTATTTTGAAGGTGAGGCTAGACTTCAATTATTGATACAACAATCACTTCCACAGCCGCAAAACCTCAAATTTCCTCCTGGGAATACTTTTTCTCAGCTTAGTGATTCTTATGGACTCTCTTCAAGATTAGATCAGTCATAAGCCAGTATTTTGTTCCCTGCTAGAATCAGGTACAGAGTCGAAGCTGTTTGGGAATGGCTAAGCTTCGGAGAAATGAAATATTTGCGCTTGACAAGTTCTATGCAGCATATGGGATGTAACAACTAGTGTTGAAATTTCATGCTTGGTACTTGATTCAAAGCCATGGGAACAGAAACGATGGGCACTCTATGACAGTGTCCTACGGTGTCCAAGACTGAGTGATTTACAGAATACTTGGTACTTGTCCAAGGTTGAACAGTTATGGCGGTGCCAGGCGATGCCCGCCGGTGGATGGGGATGAGGGCTGTGCATTTCCGACTTCCTTCTCAGATCGCTGGGAATTTCGTTGGGAAATTGAATGGACGGTCAAGATTATGATTCAATGGACGGTGGAGATGCAATTTTAAAAGCTTGATGATGTGTCTCTTTCTGAAATGTCAAGATCAATTGGACGGATAGGGTCAACGACGCTGAGGGACGCTGAGAGGATCTGCTTCCCTTTGAGGGACTGTTCCTGTGTGGCGTAAATGAGTGAGAATGAGAGCTCACGGACTGGGTGTATGACGTGGCATGATGACATGGAAGATATTAGGACGTACAGCAGTGTGGGACAGCATCTCTGTGTTCGTGGGGATGCTGTTGAATTAGGTACTTTTTTAACGTTAGTTTCATTAGAGCTAGCCAGAATTAAATTTCTCTTGCGAATATACTCTACGGAATATATACATATATACTTAAAAAATAACAGTTACAGGTAAAATTGTTTATGATGATTTAGCTATATTTGATAGTAATTATGTATTTACACACACTGTACACATATAATTGTGAAGAAGATATCGTATTTGAAAAATACAATTATTCAAATATAGATAAATAAATTATAAATTAAATTATCGCACTAAATGATATCGTTTGTATAGCAGGAATGATATTATAAATATTACTTAATATCTATAAAATTTTTCATCAATCCCATTAATCCTTTGCTGTGGTTGGTTCGGTGAAAGCATTTTTGTGATAAATGTTTTTCCACGTATTATCAAAATTGATATAGGGAAAATGACACTAAGGTCCCACAGAAGAGAAAATACTGCAAAAAGGTCCCTGCAAATCGGGTAACTACTTAGAAGTCCCAAGGACTTGGTTGTAATAAGGCAAATCATAAAAAGACTATGTTGTCCCTACTGAAATGAAACCTAATTTTGAACCGTATTCTTATTTGCACATTGCTATCTCACTTTCTACTCAAAAACTAAGACTAAATCAACCCTCATCAGAAGGAAGGAACCTTTAATTTGTTTACCTTCCATGTAATCATTAAAGATTGGCTAGGAATAGGGCATCATTGAAGTTATTTATGGTCGAAACAAAGCTGTTGGTGTTAGTATCTCTGTGTTCATCCACGCTCTCCTTTTATGGCAATGTATTCCTTTTGTTTCTTTGCAAATTTTTTGAGTTTAAAATGCTACATTAAGACCTTCGGGTTTGTGATTTAAGCTAGGTTTTCATTGTGAGTGGGTAGGATGATAATGAGTGCTCTGTTTTTTGTTACATTGTGGATGGCTTTGCTCTGTTTTAGCATGGTTTAGTGTGAAAAGCTGAAAAAAATGAAAGTTGGTGTGGGTAGAAACCTTTTCTGCGAAATGGGATATTGTGTTGTCAATGTAGGCTGTGAAAGATGTCAATAGATGCCGCGATAGTTGTCAGTAGTGCTGCTTCACTTGTCAATAACAGTCGGATGATTGTTGATACATGTTTACATTAATAATGGCTAGTACGTCTGGGAAGCATTTATTTTGATTTGTTCATATAGGGACAAGTTTATAAACGATGGAGAAGATGATATGAGATATATTGGAGGTAGTGCAAGAATAAAATTATACAAGTACAACATATCACAGAAGTTTTTGTACAAATTTATCAAAAATAATTAACAAAAGATCATTGTAAAGTGCAAGATTGATAGTTGTCTATGGTATATGGGTGCATGCTCGATGGGAGCACATCAAGATATTGTGTTTTTAACCATCAGAGCATATAAAAGTGAACACATTCATCATGCACAGGACAACTTGCATGTTTCTCACTTGGGAAGGCCAAATTTAGCTTCTTCAATTGTGATTGATAATTTGAAGTGTAATATTAATAAGAGTCCAAGTCTCAGTAGAGAACATATTGAAATTACCTCTTTTTTATATGTGGATGTGAAAGGAATATTTTGTAAATGGGTGTGAATGGATTTTTTTTTTTTATAAATGGATACATACTAATAGTTCGTTTAGTGTTTACATGCAACCCATATGGTTTTTTTTTAGATGGGTTGTGAAATAGGTGTAGTTCCATGTATATGAATGTGTAAATGAAAGTTGGCTATAAATTGATGTGTTAGACTCTGCTTTTATTTGAGTT
The DNA here is from genome assembly GCF_004799145.2 of Neltuma alba. NCBI lineage: Eukaryota > Viridiplantae > Streptophyta > Magnoliopsida > Fabales > Fabaceae > Neltuma > Neltuma alba. The sequence goes on along the minus strand of NW_021636409.1, from coordinate 46,585 downwards.
GTAATTATTACACCCTGCATTGTCAATAAACTTGTTTTGACTTGTCACTGCTTGTATTATGATTTGTTAATTAATCTATTGATGTAAGTTATCTAAAATGTGAATTCAAGTTATATAATGGGTTTTAGCATCATGAGATGTTTTCAATTACTCTGACATATTACATTTTGGTTATAATATTTTATATAATCATTATTAAAAGTATATCATTACTGATATAAAATTATAAAATGAATTGTCAATAACTACACCATTGCTTGTTAATGGTGATAGTGTCACTTGTCATCCGCTACACTATTACTTGTCAATATAACTGCAGATATAAGTTTAAAAAAAAATGTGATTTCAAGTTATATAGTGTCTTTTAATATTGACATATTCTTTGGACTAATGTGACATTTGTTAACTTAAAAAAAAAATCAATGAATGGTAATTACCATTTGATTTGTCCACAGTAGCAATATGACTTGTCAATGGTGGCATTGTAACTTGTCAATGGTAGTATTGTGACTTGTCAATGGTCGCATTCTGACTTGTTAACCATGAAATCAAAGCCATAGAATTTCATCCAAATGCCTTGGTAGATTCATCCAAGCACCGCGGTACCTATTACAGAATGTCTCTCCTTTTTTTTCTGCTTCAGAGGTTGCAGCGGATTGCTCTAGGCACCACAAAGAATTGAGCGTTATCAAACTTGTCAACAAACACACTATGACTTGTCAACAGTGGCACTATGACTTGTCAATAGTGGCACTCTCACTTGTCAAATTTTGAAAAATTGTTATCCAATTAACATAAATTTTGGTTGTAAATTTTGGTTAATATTTTCATTTTAAATTACATATAACTTAATTGAACATTTTAAATAAATGACAACTCTATTTGAAAGTTTTTAATATCAGTTGTTAATATCCACACGTTGACGTATTAATAAGGCCATTGTAACTTGTTAAATTTTGTGCTGTTTAATGTCATTTTCATAGTTACTTTGTTAAACATAATTTAATTGAAAATTTCAAATAAATAACACCTTCATATAAAGTAATAGGCTGCATGGAATTAGATTATATATGAATTTAATACAAAACAGTAATACTATTTGTTCACTAGTCCATAGATGTTAACTTCATAATTTACTTGTCAATACAACCACATTGAATTATTAAAAGTGGCATCGTAAATTGTAAGCATAGTCTCATCAACTATTTTTATCATAGCATTTAACGACTTTAATACAAAATGTCATTTTACAAGTACAATCGATATACCCAGTTTTAGTTACACTCTTCAAAACTTGTCCCTTCTTTTATACTTGTTGTTCTTACTCTACCTCCAATATATCTTATATCATCTTCTCCATTATTTATAAACTTATCCCCTATATGAACAAAGCAAAATGAAAACTTCTCAGACGTACTGGCTATCAGTAATGTAAACTTGCATCAACAATCATCCAGTTGTTATTGACAAGTGAAGCAGCCCTACTAACAACTATCCGGCATCTATTGACAACTTTCACAGCCCACATTGACAACACAATATCTCATTTCGCAGAAAAGGTTTCTACCCATATTAACTTTCATCTTTTTCAGCTTTTCATGCTAAACCATGCTAAAACAAAGCAAAACCACACACAATGTCACCAAAAACAGAGCACTCATCATCATCCTACCCACCCACAATGAAATCCTAACTTAAATTACCAGCCCAAAAGTCTTAGTGTATCATTTTAAACTCAAAAAATTTGCAAAGAAACAAAAGGAATACATTGCCATAAATGAAGAACACGAAGGAACAAAGAGATGCTACAACAAAAGCTTTGTTTTGACCGTAAACAACTTCAATGATGCCCTATACCTAAACAATCTTCAATGATTACAGCAAAGGTAAATAGATTTGAGGTTCCTTGCTTTCGATGAGGGTTGATTTAGCTCTAGTTTTTGAGATGAGACTAAGATAGCAATATGTAAATAGGAATAGGGTTCAAAATCAGATTTCATTTCAGTAGGGACAACATAGTCTTTTCATGATTTGTCTTATTGCAACCAAGTCTCTTTGGGACTTCTAAGTAGTTATCAGATTAGAAGGGACCTTTTTGCAGTATTTTCTCTGCTGTGGGACCTTAATGTCATTTTTCCATTAATATATGCCAGATCTTAACTAGTAGGTTTGACTTTTGACTAAAGAAGACTTGGTTTAACTTAAAAAATTCTCGAAAAATATTATTGGTCATAAATCCCTTAGTGAAAATTTATTTGAAGAAGGGAAAATCACACATAAAGAAACTGAAAATATCTGTGAAGAGTAGCACCTGATATGAGATTTTGAAATTCAAAAGAAAATGACAAGAATCCCTTAGTTTTCCAAGTCATGACAACCCTTCATCTGAAAATAGTGAAATAACAAGTTTCAAGTGGGGATTAATAACTGTTTTTTCCTAATACGTAACATGTGAATCAAATTAATTAAAAATGATAGCATTTCATCTGGGAATAACATGTCTTAATTGTAAAATAACAAGCCTTGAGTCGGAATTCACAATATTTTTTTCCTAATAAAAAGACCAAAGGCATTTTTGTCATTTTATTGAATTTTAAGATTCCAGATTAGGTGTAAAAACCCTTGACCTCAAAACATTATAACTCATCACAAAATCACTACTATGGTAGAAAAGGAAATTTGTTAAATGAACTACCATAGTAGGAAGAAATTTGTATAATTTTGAATTAACATGTAAACTCGGTTCTAACTCAAAGTCTGTTGCATGCAACTAAAATCATTCATTTACATCTACTGGGCCTTCGAGCCTCCGGCCCGGGTAACAAAATACATCTACATCAGCCCATATAAATAGTTTCCAACAACATAAATCGAAGTTCTACAAACAATAGAAAAGGTCTCCGGCCAATTAAAAGTGAGAAGATACACTTCCTCCGGTTTACCATAAAGCCGGGCAATCAAAATATTTTCAAAAGCGGTCCTAATTGTGGCAATATATACTAGCCATACATATACAAGTGTTAGAGGCCTAAAGCTAACCAAGCTCAAGCCTCTGCATCTCTTCCTGATGGCGCTCGCCTAGAACCTTCACCTGAAAACATTATAAACCACGGGGTGAGACAAAGTCCCAGTAACCAACCTTTCCAATACTAGGTACTACTAAATAGGTGCTCGTGAGGTGTCAAGTGGGGCAGTTCACAAGTAATATGATAACAAGATAGCCACAACAATTCATGCGAGTGAAATGATGCAATTCCCATCAACCATATCCCTCAATTTGGGGGATTTTCAAGAGCCGAACCCAGCCTATCCCTTACTATGGGGGACGTAAGGAGCCATAAAAGGCCTATCCCTCACTCTAGGGGACGTAGGGAGCCAAAAAGGCCTATCCCTCACTATGGGGGACGTACTAAGCCAACCATCATGCATTAATGGAGGCCTTACCACGTGGTAGTAACTATCAAAACTCTCACCAATTCCCAATTCATGCATCATGCTCAAACCATAATCAAATAGTAATTGAACATTTCATAAGTAACTTCATTCAGTGGCATATCCTTCACAATTTCAAGATTTCATTCATCATCAATCGAAACCCCACAAGACGGTTTTCCCTTTTTATATACAACATATAGTTTGAACATAATTACTACTTGGAGCACAAAACATAAATCTACTCACAATACCACAGAAGGAAGTACTAAGGATTGGAAAGTGGTTACCTCTCGCCTGAGCAAGGAACAACAAACCAACAATGTGGCCCCGTGCACCACCAAGACTCACAACCGGTCTACACAAGCACACAAACACACAACCATCATGTATTAGCTTTCAAACTAATAATGTGGCCAACACAATATTTGGGGACACAAAATTCCTATCTCCCATCAAAACTCTACCCAACTCAAAGGGTATAACTATCAAGGCAACACTCCATGGTCATACCAATCCATTAAAACCTTAATTCCTTTCCAAACATCAATTAAAATTCATAACCTCAAGGACCCACTATAGGAATTCTACACCCAAACATCCCATTTGAGCAATTAAGGTTACAACAACAAATCTAAACCGATTAAACATCCAATTTAACCCTCCTTAACATAACCCAATTCACAAAACTCAGAATCAACCTCTATATTGTCATCCTCAATCCCAAATCACCTATTTCCATAAACCCTAACTCCAAAAACTCAAGATTCTTTAAATCCAAGAAAACTACACCTATTAAATACTTAGACTAACCCAAAGCAATCAATTAAACTCAAAACAATCGGTCAAAAACCTCAATTCCATCACAACCTAGAAAATCCTAGGGTTCCACCAAAAATCCTCAGAAATTCCAAGAAAGAAAGTAGATTAGAGGTTAAAATCACTTACTTGAGGTAATGGATCCTTAGAAATGCCCCCTTCAAGCTAGAAATTCGAAACCCTAGTAGAGCTCCTCTCTCCTCCTTCAGATTTTCTAATTTTCGCACATTGAACCCCTCCCGCGACTATATAGATTCAGGACCTTTCGCCGCAGCGAACCCATATCTTCGCCCCGGCGAACTAATCCCAAGAGGGATTACTCGCCTGAAAACCCAACTTCGCCGCGGCGAACTCCAATCTTTGCCGCGGCGAAAGCTTCCCGAGAGGAAACTCTCACTCGCCCAGAAAAACTTCGCCGCGGCATGCCCTTACCTTCACCGCGGCAAAACCTTCCCGAAAGGGAAGCCTCGCTTACCTGAACAACTTCGCCGCGGCGTCCCTATGACTTCGCCGCGACCAAACCTGCCCGAAAGACAAAGCCTACCTGGAACCCCCAGTTCGTCGCGGCGAAGTTACCCTGAGAGGGGTACGTTCACCTATTCCTCCAACAAACCTCAAATCCAACCCAAACACCAAGATCAAGATTAAATCGCTAATCTATCCTTAAAATTAACCAAAAGAGGCTATTAAAACCCGATAAGACTTAGGATGTTACATTAGGCACCACTTTCTTCCCAAGAATTTGAAATTTTAAGTACCTAAATTAAAATATTGCAATTTCTAGCTTCTCTATATGTCATTTTCCCTTGGAAGGATGGTCCGTAAAAATAAATAGACACATAGAATGACCACAATCCCATTAATGACCACATTTCCCTGTTTGTGCAACTTAACCTTGTGTGCAATTTATTTTTTATGTGTCACTAAATTTTCTTTTGCGCAGTCCATCTTTTCTTAAGTTCAAATTAGGTTCTGTGCAATTTTTTTTTTCCTAATGTGCAATCCATCCTTTTCATATGCAACCCCTTATATATGATGAAATCACATTTTGTAATACTTGTCTTTCTTTTACGTAACTTAACTTCTCTTGTATGCAATCTATGCTCTCTTTATGCAATTTAATTTTCCTTTAATGCCCTCCAATTTCCCTTGTGTATGTAATTAATTTTCCCTTATATTTAAATTAAATTTTGTACAATCCGTCGCAAACCATCTTTCTTTGTGTGTGTTCCTTCTTTCCTATATGCAATATTCTCGTCCATTAGTACAAAGGGCATTTTCGTTATTTGTGATACTAATTTATTTTTCCTCAAGAACCTAATACTTCAAATAATAATTCCATTGACCATTTCCCAAATAAATTTTTAATGAGGTATTTATGGCCAATTTTCCAAAAAAAAAATGATGCATGTTTTGAAAATGAAAAATAATTTCTGTTAAAATAATATATATATGTGATATATATTTTTTCTATATGAACACCTTTCAGTATTTTTTTAGATTGAAAAATATAATTACATGCAAAACCTTTTTTCCCTTCTATAATTATTGCGGCATTTTCATTCTATTATGCTTCTCCTACCAAAGCAATTCTGCAATCTCAAACCTTTTTTCCCATTAATTTTCTGATTAGGTCATTTTTTTCTTTAAAAAAATGCTGATTGTGTGCCAGTACGATTCAGAATTTAAACATATTATAGATCATGCTAATTTGCCTAACCCTAACGATAGCTAGGCATAGTCAGAGAGCCAAACAAGATATAAATGAAGTGAATAATAATAAGAGTGACATAGTGATGAAAAGAAGGAATGGTTAGTCTTCCAATAGCAAAAGATAGATGAAATATATAGCCATTTGTGTAATAAACATGTGTATATATAATATATGTATTCATAATTGTGCCTTGTGTTCTTATTGTATCACTTGTATTATATATATGCATTGTATATATTTAATTAGTCTATTTAATGACCTGAAATGTACATGAACTCTGTTTTTAATGCACGTATTGTGATTTGCAGCAAAGTACAGAAAAAAGCCCTTTGGTCCGCTTGGCATGAAGGGGATGATTTCAGTTTTAGTCATTTCTGTATTACCAGTACTGTTTCTGGTGACTTCTTTCGTATATTGTTTTATAAAGAACAAGAAAAAAAGTACGATAAATTCTTTTCCCTAATCTTACTTGAACAATCTCTTTGACCAATCTTTTCATAAGACTCATCAATATATGTAGTTGGTAATTAATACAGGATCATAACTCACTCAATGCTTTCTATATATGCAGCAAGAAGAAGGCATAGCAAAAGTTTGCTTGACTACAACTTTGAGAAAGCTCCTAGTATGAATGACTTTGACGCTGGGAAAAATTCTGATTTACCATTATTTGATCTTATAGACATTGCTGCAGCAACCGAGACCTTCTCTGATGCTAACGAGCTTGGACAAGGCGGATTTGGTGCGGTTTATAAGGTATTTCCTCTTGTGCTAATTAATATAATAACTGAATAACTTATTTGTAGAAATTACAAAATTAATGAGTTAGTTATTCATAAAAAAATGTATGTTAGTTTTTCATGAAGTCTCTTTTCTAATTATTTGCATTAAAAACTACTTATTAGATGGAAACTGCTTTCAATACGTGCAATTAATAGGGAGAGTTTAAAAAAATAATCATAAATTTAGGGATAAAGTGGATTCAAAATTTACATTTAAGACTAAAGTAAATTAAATCTTACATTTGAGAGTGGAAGGGGCATATAGCCGTTCTTCTATGGCAAGTTTTAAATTTTATAAATTCATCAAATTGTTTAGGGTTTATAGAAAGATCTAAGAAGCACATTCACTGAGTGTGGATTTTGACTTCATTTGGGTCTACTCAGTAATGGAATGGCAATAGCAGTGAAGAGGCTATCAAAATACTCTGGACAAGGCATCGAGGAGTTTAAAAATGAGGTTGTTTTAATTGCGAAACTCCAAGACAGAAATCTTGTGAGAATCTTGGGTTGTTGCATACAAGGAGAAGAGAAGATGTTGATCTACGAGTATCCACCAAATAAAAGTTTGGACTTTTTCATATTTGGTAGGTCGCGTACGTTTTTCATGTTTCTAAGTTGACCATTTTCAATAATTTCATGAAGTATTAATATGTAGGATTCATCATCAAGGTTGCATTATGTTAATGATTGCTTCAAAATTCGGATCAAGAAAGGAAATTACAATTGAACTGGAGCAAACAGTTTGATATCATATGTGGGGTTGTAAGGAGAATTTTATACCTTCATCAAGATTCAAGATTGAGAATCATTCATAGAGACTTGAAGGCCAGTAATGCCCTATTGGACTCTGCTTTAAATCCAAAAATTGCAGACTTTGGTATGGCTAGAATATTTGGTGGAGATCAAATTGAAGCAAACACAAAACGTGTCGTCAGAACCTACTATGTAGTGCACTATTCAAGCATATCATTACTTCTCAATATTTTGTTACATAGAGCTCCTATTTCCCTGAGTTAAAACATAAATATACTATTGAAGGTTAACTAGTTCTGGAGATTAATGCAAAATAATGCATGATCAGTACTTAAATGGACTAGGGTTTTTTAGTGGAAATTATTCCTAGACTTCTATCCGCACGCTAATCTTGATTTTCAAAATCACATAAAACTTTGAAAATGAGGTTCGTGGAGTTGTGAATTTCCCCAACTTAATATTTTAACCGTTTGAATTGAATTTTTATTTGAGATACATGACTAATCTTATTTTTGTTCCTTGCAATGGTTATATGTCACCAGAATATGCAATGGAAGGACTATTCTCAGTAAAATCTGATGTGTAGAGTTTTGGAGTTTTGCTTCTAGAGATTGTTACCGGCAAAAAGAATAGTGGTCATTATGATGAAATTACCTCACCTCTGGTTGGACATGTGAGTATTCTATTAGGAACAACCAATCTAAGATTAAATTTATCTCTGAACAATCTAATTATTTAGTATCTTTCAATTCATTCAGATCTGGGACTTGTGGAGAGAAGGGCGAGCTATAGAGATAATTGATTCATCATTATCAAGAGACGAGGCATGCCTTAATGAGTTTCTAAAATGCATACAAATTGGGCTTCTTTGTGTGAACGACTATGCAGCAGATAGACCAACTATGTCTTCAGTTGTTTCCATGTTGGGAAGTGACTCAACTCTTTCATTTCCAAAACAACCAGCATTTATTTTCAAAAGAAATAATACTGGTGAAAGTTCAAATCCATCAACTAGTGAAGGAGTTAATTCAGTAAATGAGATGAGTACTACCGTGATCGAAGCTCGCTAAAGGCCATGACTATCAAATAAACATACATGATACTTTGTGTTCTTGAAGGGCCACTGCTTGTGAGTCAGATAGGACTTTTTAAGTTGGTTTGTGAAAGGTTGCATATAAAAGTGTTGTAGTTTGATGCTGTGTGTATGTGTACACGTAGATATATGTTGCCGAATATGGTGTATGATAATTATTCAGATGTTGTTGAATTGACACGTGTATATATAGTAAGGTGTAAAAATTGTTATCATAACTAGATCTGCATGTCATCGTTAAAAGTGGGGAATTAAAAATAAGAATCTTTTTAAGTTGCAACATTTTTTTATTACCTATATGCTGGCACTAAGTTCAGTGTAGATTCCTTTTACTATATGGAATCCACAAACTTGGAAGCTAAAATATCTTCATTTGTGTAAAAATGTCAACGTCTCTTCCACATGAAGTTGAAGGAGTGTGCATCATTTAAGTTTTAGAGTGCACCTCTAAAAATCACATCTAATTTGATACAGCTTGATGATAAGATAGACATAGTATTGCCTCTAGTCCTTATAAGTTGGGAAAATTAGGATCGGATCCTAAGGAATAAATTTAATTACTTTTAAAGTCCATTGACACTTAGAAAGCACGCAATGACAAGTTACAGGATAAGAAATGATAGCAAATTTATACTGGTCATCACTTGTTATTGGGATTTCTTGGTAATTAAATTCTTGTTTTAATGATAATTTTCCTCCCTATAAGTTTGGCTAAAATAGCTGTTATATTAAGAACAATCTAAGGAGTACATTGATTCATTCATGGTTCAAGGTTCACCATGGCTTTGGTTTAGGTTTTAAGACCCTAAGTTATGTTTGAAGTGAAGTTTTGACGATTTTTAGTACGACTAACTCTTACATCCGATGGAGTCTTTGTGTGATGAAACAAAAGCCATCTTTTCATAAACTTCACATGGGCGCTTGGATCACTAAAATGAGAGTTATGCAGTAATAAAATCTACAAATTGTTGAATTGTGGATTCCAGCTGCTATGCACTATCATCTTCAATTTGGATTTTAAGAGGTAATTAGTTTGGCAATGCTTCTTTAATAATATTGAGTTTGGTCTCCAACATTTTACAATAGATTTTGAATTTGGGCTTTCTACTTCGGCAATGTTTGGTATAAGGAAAATGAATAAAAGGTATAAAAAAAAAATTACAATGAGTAGGATTAAAAAATTTTAATTAATTTTCAATTTTTTTTATCTTACATCTTTTTTTAAATAAAATTTTATAACTTCACTTGTCTAATTTTTAGATCAAATTCAATAAAAATTTTCTTCCCCTTCCCTCCTTACCATTTCCCTGATATCAAACATCTTGGTTCATATGCAATCTAAACTTGACTGTAAAGAAAATGATCTCATAGTAAGCACAGATGCTACGGACTTTCATTTAGATCAATTTTTTCCCACTTTCTCATATAGGGTACGCATATTTTATGAAAAGTTCATGGAAACATGAGTATAGTCGCATAACAAAGAAAGCCTAAAATAACTTTAAACGTTAAAGTAATCTGCCACCTCTAAAGCTTTTTTGGGTGGCAAGAATTTTTTTTATTTTACATTTTCTTGTCACTTTCTTGACGAGTAACCCCAGAGAAACCCTCTCAAAGACGACAAGCTTTTGGTCTTGGATAGTCCAGCCAATGCCATCGATTTCTTCTTCAGACTTGAATGCTAACCATTAATTCCACATGCAAGAGGGCCATTTTCTCTGTTGACCATAAAGTCTTCAAAGAGGCAAGAGGGGGAGAGAACTATATATGAATAAAAGCACACAAAATTTGCATCCAAACCATTTGAAGGAAGCTCTAAAACCTCATTGGTACTGTTCATTATCATGATGAAGCATTTTTCTGTTAAGCAGCTTATTCTGATAAATATTCCATTTTTCCTTCTCTTCCTTCTCTATTCTTCTTGTCACTCCCTAAACACAATATCCACAAACCAGCCCCTCAAAGACGGCGACGCATTGCCCTCGGTTTCTTCAGCCCCAATAATAACTCCAAGAACCGCTACCTCGGAATATGGTACAACAATGTTCCGAAATTGTTTGGGTTGCTAACAGAGGCAATCCTTTGAATGATACTTCTGGAGTTTTCTCTATCAGTATCCATGGAGACCTAGTTCTCAACCATACCAATCGAAACCCTAACCCCATTTGGTCTTCCCATCTTTCAGCCTCATCATCTCCCATTGATAGCTTTGCTAAACTTTTAGATACTGGGAATTTGGTTCTAAGAGATAGAGGAGGAAGGCAAAAGGTTCTATGGCAGAGTTCTGATTATCCCTGTGACACTTTGCTTCTGTCCGCGAAACTTGGTTTGGACTGAAAAGACGGTTTGGACCGGATCTTGACGTCTTGAAAATCCCCTAACAATCCATCACTTGGAAGTGTAACCATGAGGACAGCCCCGATCAGATATCCTCAAGCTTTCATGTATAAAAACATTGTTCCATTCTGGCAGGTCGGGTCATGGACAGGTCAAAGATGGAGCGGTATTGTCGTGATGAAACCCGACCTCGTCTTGTATGTGGTCTTTATTAACGACGCCAATGAAGTTAGTGTAATGAACGGCGTCAAAATGCTTGAGGACCCTTCTATATTCATAAGAGTTGTGCTCGAGGAAACGGGTCAGATAACAAGAACCATTTGGCTAGCTCGAGAAAATATATGGCTCGGAGTCTGGTACGATCCCATAGAAGATGTGATAGATTTAGAAGGTGTGGATCAAATAGTATTTGTGATCCTTATAATAGTAAAAGTTTCCATGTTTGTGTCTGCCTGGATTCGACAAGAACCTAAGAGATGGATCATCAAGTGGGCGCGTGAGGAAGTAGAATTTATCCACGTGTCAAAGGGGGGAAGGGTTTGTGAAGGTGGCAAGTTCGAAGGTGCCAGAGACATCAAAGGCACTTGTGGATAACAATGTGAATATGAGCTTGAATGGTTGCAAAGAGAAATGCTTGAAGGATTGTTCATGTAAAGCATATACAAATGTGAATGAAATTACACAGAGGGGTTGTTTGACATGGCACAATGACATGGAAGATATTAGAAAATTTAAGGTGGGGGACAAGACTTGTATGTGCGTGTGGATGCACTTGAGTTAGGTACGTATTCTTATTGACAACTTTATTTCTATTTTTATTAGTTCAATATATTCTTGTTTGAGTTATTTCTATTTTTATTAGTTTAATATATTCTTGTTTGAGTCATTTGGGACATAAATGCAAAAATACATATTGGCATGGTATTTAAACAGACCCAAATTGGCTAAATGATTTGGTCTGGAATTTTGGACAAGTCGGCTGTGTTGGATTTTATATTTATTTCTCGCATTGTAAAATACAAAATGATGTTGTTTTGAGTCAAGAAAATAATAGTCCATCATATTTATGTTTAGCAATTCTGTTTGGTTTGATTATATCTGGTTTATACATGAATTATCCTTTTCCTTATGCATTAATGCATTTTTGTATTTGAATATTACTCTTTTGATGGTTGTATATGAATTTTTTTTTATGGGAGATACATGAATATTATTGCATACTTTATTTAAATTAATTATAATATTTCAATCATAATTGGGCTGATCAATTAGACCACTAATCTTAAAACTAGAGTCGCAACTAGTTTAATAACCAATCTGACTTTTAGCATATTGGAGTATAGAGTCTCTGCATCAGGTCTCCTAGACATCCTAGTCCTCTCTTCACTTAGATGATCCAAGACAAAAAATGAATTCTCTCCCTATATATAATCTTTTTTGTAATACTACGCACTTTCCATAATAAAGCATGCAAATTAACAGTACTATCCATATACTGTATAATGTACTTTAAACTTTGATGGATATACACTTGCAGATTGCCCATTAAAACTTGTTATTTGCAGCCAAATATGAAAGGAAGTCCTACGGTTCTCTTGGCAAGAAGGGGTTAGTGACAATCATAGTTCTCTCTACTTTCTTGTTTATACTTGTGGCAACCTCTTTCTTGTACTGGTTTGCAAAGAAACGGAGGGATGGTAAGCTAATTAACTCAATTGTATATATATTGAAGTATATTATATATATGTATACATATTTTCCCTCTCTTCCCTACAATATACTTAATCTCTCACTTGAGGATGATTAAATGGATCACAACTCATCTGTTATTATCTCTTGATCCAGCAGTGAAAGGGACACATACCATCTATGTGCTTGATGGAGAAAGCAATTCAGATTTATTATTATTCAATCTAAGTGACATAATTGAAGCAACAAACAATTTCTCTGTCACTAACATGATTGGAAAAGGCGGTTTGGATTTGTTTATAAGGTAAGAATTCTTCTGTAACTAGTTTCAAACTTCATTAATTTTGATCAAGGCATACATACATACATACGTACGTCCGTACGTACGTACATGTGTTCCTGCTTTATAGAAAGACAAATAGGGCCCAAAAGGGACAGTTTTCACAGTTATAGTTTCTTGCAAGAAATTAAAGGAACATGTGTGTATAGAGTTATATACATGACTATATATGGATTTTGACTTCAAGGCATACTCCGTGATGGAATGGAGATAGTAGTAAAGAAGTTGTCAAAGTATTCTGATCAAAGCATTGAAGAATTCAAAAATGAGTTGCTATAATGACAAAGCTCCAACACAGGTGTAACACCTTACATTTATATCCTTATATTATGCCAAGTTAAGATACTCGAAAGCGCAAGATCAGGTTACCGGGTTGAAAAATCTGAGTTTAAAAAATTTCTTTTCCCATATTACTATTCACTATAACCTTAAACTTGACATAACTTTGGAAAATCATAACTAATTCTAGAAAAATCAAAACAAGGTTGTTCTAAGTTTCACTCGAAGCTGTTAACATCCTCTATCAAGGAAAAATGACCTCAGGTTCCACTTTAATCAGAAACGCATCCGATTTTAATTTCAAAAAGTACTGTTCATTTGGTCTTTTTCTGTTTTTCAGGATTTTTGCCTAACTTCAGAAAGGCATAACTTCTTGCACAGAGCTCCGATTGTGACGCTTTACCACTTGTTTTAAAGGGAAAAATAAGGTCTATTTACATGCTAAATTTCAAGGAAAAAGTCAACCATTTGACAAGGGCTTAATTGGTCAAAGTTTGGTCAAATTTAGACCATTTTTCCCCCCTTTCCCCTAATTCTAGGACCATTTCGTTTTTCACTATAAGCATACCATACTCACATATAAAGCTACTCTACCATTAATATACATCCAAAAAGGTTATCATGTTATGTGTTCATAATCAAAATATGCTTACATGGCTTGGAAAAGAAAGGTTCAACCATATAATACAATACATAGATCATAATTTCATCAAGCCATGATTACATCTTTTCCCTTCTCCTTGGAAGTAGTGGCACCTAGGATATCATGTTATAGGAGGAATGAGATTTCATAGAAATCCCAATAGCATTGAATATACAACCATCAGGTTAACATGCATAAGATGTCATGCTACATGCAGAAAAATAACATTGCTAGTCTTTATGCCATGCCATAACCATTCTGTATCCATGTCATCATCATGGAGCATATAATCATTCTAGTCAAAACTCAATCATGCAAGAGCCAAGGCATACATTGCAAGAAGTTCACATCATCTGGGCATAAACATTCTCATGGCACATAAACACACAAAGCAGAAACACTAAATGCAGGCCAACAAAATAATTGCAAGTTCACGCTACCTCGGTTCCACGCTTAATGTTTCCTCCTTGTTTTCCTCGCTTGAGGTCCTCCTAGGTTTCCAGAAAATTGTCTATCAACCATACAGTAAGGGTATGGTAAATTTCATATCCAGTATACAATTCTTTCTCAATATAATACTACCCTTGTGCCTTTCAATTTATAACTTCTGTATACCTTTCCTAATCCTTTGACTTTGGTTTGACCAAGCCTTAATCCTCAATTAAAGTCTTGAAATTCTTCCTTAATCCATGATTAATCATGTTTTCTTGGTTAATCACTAACCCTTAATCCTTAATCCAATATTTAATTAAGGTCCTCAAGTCACATAGTCATTAATATAACATAATCCTCTAAGATTAAGTCACTAATCCCTTATGGATTTAACCATTAATCATTCTCTAATTAACATGATTAACCCTTAATCATTCCTTAATCAACATGATTAATCATAATTAATCATTCTTCAATTAACATACTAATCACTAATTGCTAATTAATCAAGGTAGCTAAGCTTAATTACTTACTAATCTTTAATCAAATAACATGATTAATCTTAGCTATCACTAAACCATAATTAATCAAGGTAATTAATCCTAATATTCCTCAAATAAATAATTAACTAAAAATAATTAACACTTAGGGAGGTAAACATACCTTAATTAGCCCTTAATCGGCGATTAGAGGTGTTTAACTTTGCTTTCTCCCTTTCTCTCTCTTCTTTCTTCCTTTCCCTCTCCTAGAACTCAAGAACACAATATTCCCTCACTAGGAAACCTCTTTGGCCGAAATGTTCATGAGAGGGGGGTATTTATAGGCTTTGATTTTTCAAAATTCCAAGAATGCCCTTCGGGAAAAAGATGCAATCTCGGCTGTCCATTTTTTTTTACTTTACACATGGACAAATCCTAGAGCACACACCACAAGAAATTGACACATGGATGGACACCTATTCACCATGTGATTTTCATGTGGTAATAAAATATTATTTTAATGTTTTGTCTCTTATTTCCCTTTATGCCCTTGAACAATTTGGAAAATTCCAACTTTGTCCTCCCCCATATTTTTGGCCAAAATATTACTTTAAATATTGGGAGAAAAATGACTCATCCAATATTCAACGCAATCCACTGATTATTTGTGTATTTTCGGTTCGATTTTCCAACAATCCTGTCCAATTTACTGTCATAAAATATTGATTTCAACACCTCCTTAAATTCCCCTCATTCCAAGGGTATTCCATGATATTTCTCAAGTTTTACCTCCCTCTATATTTTCCAAATTTTATTCCGTCAAAAATCAATATTCTACCGATAATAATTCGGTAATAAATATTCTTTAAGCTAACCTCTGTACATCCAAAGGTGGGTAGTAATTTTATAAATTAGGATAATATGTCACATAATTTATCCCTATTTTTCCTTGAATTTTTGGGGCCTCTATATATTTTAAATAATGGAAATTGGCTAATTTTCCTTAATTAACCAAAAATTCCAATAATTACTAATAATTCCCTGATAAATTATTTTTTATCCTATATTCATCTTCTAAGCCTCAAACATTATTCTGTACCCTCATTTCTATTTTTCATAATTTTCTGGAAATTTTCAGGAATTTCGAAAATTATTTCCAATGCTGCCCTTTCTTGACCGATCTTTTCAAAAATGACCGTTATGTCCCTATCCTGATTTTTCCTTATAGCCTGGATCCTCTACCAGTCTACTATACTACTTGACCTTAGTCAGTCTCAAATCATTCATCAATTATGATAAAATTATCAGGGTGTGACAACAGGAATCTTGTAAGGATCTTAGGTTATTGCATACAAGAAGAAGATAACATGTTGATCTATGAATATTTACCAAACAAAAGCTTGGACTCTTTCATTTTTGGTATGCTCTTTTCATTTTTTTCATACGCAGTTTTCATCTTTGATAAAAAAGATAAATTGATCAATTCTCATTCATAATTATTCAAAAAAATTTATTCAGATCAAGCAAAACAATTACAACTAGATTGGATGATGCGATTTGATATCATTTGTGGGATTGCAAGAGGGATCTTGTACCTTCATCAAGATTCAAGATTAAAAATAATTCATAGAGACTTAAAGGCTAGCAATATCTTGTTACACAATGCATTGAACCCAAAAATTATTGATTTTTGGTATGGCTTGAATATTTGGTGAAGATCAAATTGAAGCAAGCACAAATCGCATTGTAGGAACTTAGTAAATACACTATAATGCAAAACATCACTTGTTTTGTCTTACTATGTTATGTAGGATTATACTTTTTACAATTATAAATGAATGCAAAAAATTTAATTAATTGTTGAGTTGCAAGGATCTCGTACGTTATCAATATATCTAAGTGTAGTGTACATTTTGATCAATATGTTAGAAATTACAATAAAATTATTTAGCACTTGCACTTAACAATTTTAAGTATTTTAAATTGAAGTTGTTTTGATAAGTTTCAATAATGTTTCTTTTCATATAGTGGCTATATGTCTCCTGAATATGTAATGGAAGGATTATTTTCAATAAAGTCTGATGTATATGGCTTTGGAGTTCTGCTTCTTGAAATTATTACCAGTAGAAAGAATGGTGGCCATTATGATGATATTACTTCTACTTTGGTTAAACACGTATATACTATCCATAAGGATCAACCACTCTAATATTTGATGTTCTGTTCAATCTATAATGATCTACTAATGTCTTTCAACCAATTCAGATTTGGGACTTATGGAGAGAGAATAGAGCCATGGAGATCATAGAGCCATCCTTAAAATATGAGACATGCCTTGAACATGATGATGAAGCTCTAAAGTGCATCCAGATTGGATTGTTATGCATGCAAGAGTATGCATCAGATAGGCCAACTATGCTAGAAGTCGTTTTGATCTTGAAGAATGACTCTACTCTTCCTCCTCCTAAACAACTAGCATTCGTTTTCAAGGAAACTACTCGTGATCATTCAAATCAATCAATTGGCGAAGAAGCAAATAATTCTTTATGTGGAATGTTAGGAATATCCATCAGATATAATTGTGATTTACCTTGATAGCCGAGATACTTGATCATTATTGTAGATAGTCAAACTTGTCCATATCTGATATGATTCGGCGTTATTATAGTCATTATAATATATCCCATATTTGTAGGGATACATGCATCCTCTGCTTGCATCAGTACATGTATATATGTAACCTCAAGTTATGAATAATACACACCACCTTCTGCTAAAAACAATCTCGATCCTATTCCTCTTTATTTCTTTGTTTTGGCATCAGAGCCCACATCTATGACCTCCTCCAGTACCTCTTTCACTGGCACCTCTAACTCCTCTGTGATTCCTTTCTCATTCGCCAACAAACCACTGACTATTGGTTCTAGTACTACCCCCAACTCTGTCAACTTGGACAGAGGTAATTATCTACTTTCGAAATCCACTGTGCTGCCCATCATACGTGACCACAAGCTTGATAGCCATGTTCTTGGCACCATGCATTGCCTTGATAAGTATATCAACGTCACAGATGACGTCACACCCAACCCAACATACAATGAATGGTTGGCTATTGATCAACTGCTCTTAAGATGGTTATACACTACTATCAGTTACGAAGTGGCAATGAACATGCTGAATTGCAGCATTGCTCGTGAATAGTGGAAGATGGTTGAGGACTTTTTTGGAGTAAACACTTGCTCACGTATTGTGATGTTCAGAAATGATTTGCAGCGCACCCGTAAAGGGTCTATGAAGATGGAGGGCTACCTAGCTCACATGAAAGTGCTATCTAACCAACTCCTCCTTACTGGAAGCCCGATCTCTTTGACTGATCTGATCACACAAGAGCTTGCCGGCTTGATGGAGAGTACAATCCCATTGTCTGTCAGCTACTTGACAAAGAACCAACTAGTTGGGTTACTATTACCCCTCCAATTGCACATGTGGTGCAGGTTTGCTCAGCTCACCAATCTGATCGAGGACGAGGACCACCTCGTGGTCGTAGTAATCATGGAGGACAAGGACGAGGACGTGGACGTACTAATGTAAGGCTTAACTGCCAAGTCTGTGGTTGTAATGGACACTCTGCTGTCACATGCTATTATAGGTTCAATCACAATTATACTAGTCCCTTTGAAACTATACGGCCTCAAAATGCATATCACTCTGCTTTCACAGCAGCAACACCACATATGGCTAATGACCCAGAATGGTATTGATAGTGGGGCCACCGCTCACATAACCAATGATCCTACTCAACTTGGTAACCCCTTAGAATTTTTTTGTTATTAATTTCCATCGCTAATTAATGACAGAGATCCCACAAAAAATTATATCAAAAAAATGCAACGGACTTGTGACGAAAAATTCTATCACAAATTTGTGACCGAATTCTCCATCACAAATCCATTGCTAATTTTTTTATTTTGTAAATTTAAAATACCATGGCAATAATTAATTGCGCCGCATGTCATGTTTGTGACCATCACATCATCATCGACTACCAACTCATCAACCCTTTCTCTCCCATGTTGCCATGTCATTGCCATGTGTCCATCACTGTGAGCTTCCATGTCATCACCAGCCTCCACCTCATCAATCCTCTCTGTCCCACGTTGCCACGTCACTGCCACGTGTCTATCATTGTAAGCTTCCACGTCATCACTGGCTGCCACCTCATCAACCCTCTCTCTCCCATGTTGCCATGTCATCTTTTCATCTATGTCATCACCACGTGTCCATCACTATGAGCCGCCACATCATCGCCACGTCACAAAGTGACTCAATTTTGTGGAGTTTTGGTTTGATCCTGGGACCTCCTACATGCATGCTGAAGCCTTTACCAGTTGAATTGAGAAGCACCTGTGAAATTTTTATACAAAAATAAATATATAATATTTTTAATAACAAATACAAATATATATAATAAATATTATATACATAATTTAATATATACTCCCTCCGTTCCTTATTATAAGAGACAAATAACCAAATTAAGTTGATCAAAAAAACAGTTAAAATTAGTTGAGGATAATTAATATGTAAAAAGTATAATATTTTTTCCAACAATGTCCCTATTAATAAGGAGAGAGAGTATGAGAGAGAACAATTAAATTATTAAAAGAAAGAGAAGTGGGAGGGGGAGAGAGTATGAGTTGCAGACAAAATAAATAGGGGTAAAATAGGAAGTCAATACAAAAAAATAGAGACAACTTTTAAGTGTCTCTTATATATGGGAACATGCCATGAGTATCAAATGTCTCTTATAATAAGGAACGGAGAGAGTATTATATAATTTAATATATTATTATTTATTTTAATTTAATTTTTATATATTAGCAAAAAATTAATAATTTATATTTTTATTCATATATTTAACGAAATTACAAGTTGTATAGTGTATATTTTTATTTTCTTTTATGATATTTTTATGTTTTAATTTTATATAATATATTATTTAAAAATGTGATATTTTATATTTTTATTTGAATAATAATTTTAAAAATAATTATTATATATTTATAGTATATTTTTGTGACGGATTAATGGCAGATTAGTGATGGAAATTCATAATGGAAACATTCCGTCACTAATTTCCATCACAAAATGTTTTGTAATGGGAGTTAGCGACGGGTTAGTGAAGGAAATTAGTGACGAAAAAATTCTGTCACTAATTTCTGTCACAAAATGTTTTGGGATTGGAGTTAGCGATGGATTAGTGACAGAAAAATTTTGTCACTAATCATTTAAAAGAAAATTAGTGACGGACTTTTGATAGAATTTAGTGACCGAATAAAATTCCGTCACTAATATGTTTCTAACATATTAGTGACGGAATTTTATTCGGTCACTAAATTCTATCAAAAGTAACAGATTAGTGACGGAATTTTATTCGGTCACTAAATTCTGTCACTAATTTTAGTGACGGAATTTGTAAAGGATTAATGACAGATTATTGACAAAATTTTCTGTCACTAATTCCCTGTTTTTTTGTAGTGTTAGTGCCTCTAACTTGCCTTTGATAATGATGCCTATATTGAGCTTCACTCACGGGTTCTCGTTGTGAAGGACAAGAAAACCGAGACAATTTTGCTTAAGGGAACGGTTGTTAATGGGCTTTATCGAGTTGACAACTTAAAGCTCTCTCCCTTATGTTTGACAGTTTGTTTGAAGAATATGTCTGCAAGTGATGAACTTGAATTGTGGCACCAACACCTTCATCATCTGCCTTCAAGAGTTTTGAGTTTCTGGAGTTTGAATTTTGGAAATAAGACTTCATTTTGTAAAGCATGCCAATTTGGCAAAATGTACAAGTTGCCTTTTAGTAATTTTGAATCTCATGCTAAAAGACCACTTGATTTGATTCACACTCATGTTTGGGGTCCTTCTCTAGTTCAATCTTTAAATGGGTTTTGCTATTATATTCACTTTGTTGATGATTATAGCCGTTTTACGTGGATATTTCCACTTAAACATAAAAGTGAAGTGAGGGGGGCTTTCATTCAATTCAAGAACCAAGTTGAAAATCTCTTTGTTAAAAAAAAATTAAGGTTATGCAAAGTGACTGGGGAGGTGACTACAGAAACTTACAAGACATAATTCAATCATTTGGAATTATTTTTAGACATTCATGTTCGTATCCTTCATAACAAAATAGGAGATCAAAATGCAAGCATCGTCATATTGTTGAACTTGGTCTCACCCTTCTCACACAAGAAAAAATGCCTATTAAGTATTGGTGGGAAGGATTTCATATAGTTGTTCATTTGATTAACTTATTGCCTATATTTGTTGCAGGAAACTCACCTTATAAAACATTGTTCAATAAAGATCCATATTACAAATGACTCAAAGTGTTTGGATGTGCATGCTATCCATGTTTAAGGCCTCAAAATCAACATAAACTGTAATTTCAAAGTGTTTGATGTGTCTTTATGGGCTATAGTAGTGAGCATTAAGGCTTTAAGGGCATGAATTCTAATGGATGTCTATTCATTTCTTGACATGTCACCTTCAATGAAGAAGAGTTGCCTTTTGCTTATGGGTTTCTATGTCATGAGCAACTGTAAATTCAACAGGATGTTGTGGATCTTGAGCCATTCCCATTGTTACTACACCAGTCACGTCCCAATTATACAAATGCAAACTACCAAGGCCAAAATAACATCACACAACCTATGAGTCCTAAAAGGCCTAATCACATCAGTTCCCCAAAGCAAGATAATGCTAGTGCATCAAGTAACTCTACTGCTAGTAGCTCTCAGCCTCTCTTACTCATGGATAATGTTAATATTGAACCAACTCCACCTCCTATCACTGAAACGAGAATGGTGACTCGCTCCCAAAGGGGAATCTTTAAACCTAAGTACCCCTTTGTTGGATCTATCTTAACACCAGCTAAAGTCAAACCTACCACAGTTGTTGATGCATTACAAGCCCCTCATTGGAGAAATGCCATTTAGAAGGGATACCAAGCACTCATAAAAAATCAGACATGGTCTCTTGTGCCACCACATCCTACTCAATCTATTGTTGATTGTTGGTGGGTGTTCAAAACCAAGTACAATGCTAACAACACTCTTAATTGTCATAAGGCTCATCTTGTGGCAAAAGGATTCTAGCAAGATGCCGGTATGAATTTTGGTGCGACTTATAGTCTTGTGGCTAAACTAGATACCATTGGATTTATCCTTGCTATTGCCATTGCATTTGATTGGCCCATCAGACAAATTGACATAAACAATGCCTTTCTGAATGGTTTTCTTACAGAGATAGTATACATGCATCAAACAAAGGGCTTTGTTGATCCACAATGTCCAAATCATGTGTGTAAACTTCACAAAGCCTTATATGGCTTAAAGCAGGCTCTAAAAGCATGGTTCAAACAACTTCGATCAACATTAATTCAATAGGGTTTCTATAACACATGTAGCGACAACTCCTTGTTCGTGCTTCATCAAGATCGATTTGTGATCTTTATTCTCATTTATGTAGACAACATCTTGATCATCGGTAATGATGGAATGCAGCTCCAAAACTTCATTTAAAATCTCAATGAGATTTTTTCATTAAAAGGCCTTGGTAACCTACATTACTTCTTGGGATTTGAGGTGCAACGAGATAGAAATGGACTGTTTGCCAAGAAAAGTATTTGTCTGATCTTTTCCCAAAATATAACATGTTATATGCAGTGTTAGTGCCTACTTCTATGGTTATGGGGAAATTACTTCTACCTGATGAGGGTGAAGTTCTCACTGATCCATTAAAATATAGAAGTGCAATTGGTGCTCTCCAATACTTGACCAACACTAGCCTAGATAGAGCTTTCTCGGTGAATCATCTTAGTCAATTTCTAAGTAATCCCACAACAGCCTATTAGTAGGCTGTAAAGTGAATCTTGTGCTATCTCAAAGGGACAGCTACACACGGATTGTTCATTCCTAAAAATGACTGACTTCAACTCTCTGCATACACTGATGCAAACTGGGCAGCGTGTACTGTTGATCAAAAATCTGTCTCTGGATATTGCGTATACTTTGGTCAAGCACTAGTCCCATAGTCATGTCAAAAACAGAGGGTCATGGCAAGGTCAAGCACGGAATATGAATATAGAGGATTAGCTAATGCAGCTGCAAAAAATTGTATGGGTGAATACTAAGAGAACTCATATTTCCCTTATGGTGCGCACCCATAATATGGTGTGATAATCTTGGAGCTGATGCCTTGGCTGAAAATCCAGTATACCATGCTCGTACTAAGCATATTGAAATAGATGTGCACTTTGTCTGTGACAAGGTGTTAAATCACGAGCTCATTATTGGTTATGTTCCCATTGCAGAGCAAACAGCTAACTTACTCACTAAACCATTGGGCCATACACACTTCAATCATCTTCATTACAAACTCGGAGTTAACTCTGCACGCTCTCATTTGAGGGGGTTGTTAGGAATATCCATTAGATATAATTGTGATTTACCTTGATAGCCAAGATACTTGGTCATTATTGTGGATAGTCAAACTTGTCCATATCTGATATGATTTGGTGTTATTATTGTCAATAATAATATATCCTATTTTTGTAGGGATACATGTGTCCTCTCATAGCGTCAATGCATGTATATATGTAACCTCAAGCTGTGAATAATATTCACCACCTTCTGTTAAAAACAATCTCAATCTTATTCCTCTTTATTACTTTGTTTTGGAATTTGGAATGAGTACTTGGTGATTGAAGCTCGTTGAAGGACATAACTCTTGAAAGTATACATGTTATTTGAATGCTCCTGTTACATATAGTGATACTGTTTTGTAAAGCGAATGGTTTCAAGACTTCCCTAAAATTGTGAATCATAATGATGCTTATATGAATACGCACACATATAACTATTTGAAGTCAATTTATACGAATGATGCCTGTATCTTTTATTATAGATTGAAATTACAAAATGAAATTGAGTGTGAAATTTGCTGGATCATAATTATGATTTGCATTAGTTATTGATTAATTGGCAAATTCATCTAGCATTCTGAGTCCATATTTTAGCAAATAGAATAGAACAGAAGAAATACGGATAGAGACATAAGGTATCGCATTTAAAGAGAGCTAGTTAATTAGGCGTGCACCATCAGTTGTAAATTAGGTGATTTCTTAGTGGCACTACATGATATGGCATCATGAGCCAATATAAGCATCAAAGGTTATTTAAAATAAATGATAAGATTCTCATGTCAAGTTTCATCTAACATCTATTTTTATCTATTACTTATATATCTAAAAAGTTTATAATTTATAATTACTATTTCCTCCCAAAATGCCATAATGATTTTTTTTTAATTTCTTTTTTGGTAATTTCTTAAGCTTTGACATGATTTCTGATGAACACAGCTGGATTAGGTGAAATGTTAATGATGTAGGATGGCCGGGGAGGAGGAACGTGAGACAAAGGAGAGGAAGTGAAAGGAAATTCAATACTCAATTCAAATTCGTAAAAAAATTGTATTTATAAGTTTCAACCTAATATTAGAAATATCTTGGTAAAAAAACTAGTATTAGAAATAAGGGAAGACTGAATAATCCAAATTCCTATTTGGGTCACTAAATTTCTGAAAATCCTAGTCACGTCACATGACTCAATTTTTTTTTAAATGTAATAAAAAAAAATAATGTCCCTCTGTATTCAAGTTCTATGTTGTCAATAAGTCTGAATTCTAAATTACCATATTTCTTGTTGCGATAATACCTGCAATAAGTATTGACTAGAACTTGATCACATTATAACTTTAGAAATTAACAAGTTTCATTATGCTGTTAATAAGTTTGAATTTTAAATTAACAATTTTTTGTAATATATACTGACAATAAATATTGACTAAAACCTGATATCACAATACGACATTAAAAGTTGACAAGTTATATTATGCAATCAACAAATTTGAATTCTAAGTTAACAACTTTTCTATATCTATAACAGACTTGCGATAAGTATTGACTAAAATTGATCACAACTTCAAAAATTAACTAGTTTTATTACACTATTAATAAGTTTGAATTCTAAATTAACAACTTTCCTTTTTCCATAACATGCTTGTTATAAATATTGATTAAAACTTAATCACAATACAACCTTAAAAATTAATAAGTTTCATTATGTTGTTAACAAGTTTGAATTCTAAATTAACAATTTTCTTTCTATAACATCTTAAATTTTATTTTAGTATTTATACAAAAAATTATTATTTCATAATATTAAATAATTGAAATTAAAGAAATAAGTAATATAAAATAATAATATTTTATTATTATATTAAAAAAAGTGAAAAGTAAAAAAAAGTAACTTTTGCATTGAAAATTCGGTGAAAAGTAGAAGGAAATTTATTTGGGAAGCTTCCCCTAATAAATATGTGAGGGTATTAAATATACCCCCACAATTCACTTCTTTACTTCATCCCACAAGAGAGGAAAAGAGAAAGAGAAAGAGAAAGAAAGAAAGAGTGAGGAGCAAGGAATAGCATTTTAGTTATTCATTCGTGAAGGAAAGAGCAAACTTTGGGGATAATTTAGGTACATAAAATTACCTCTTTTCATCAAACTTTTTTTAATGAATATTATATATATCTATATATATAGATATATATTAAGAACTTTGCCTATATAGTATAGCCTGTCCCAGACCTGGATAAAGGAGAAAAGTTGTGTTAGGCCCTTGACAGCCAATGTAAAACCTTATCGAATTTTATGATCATGGTTCAACGAAGTAATTGTGCTACTGCTAGGTCGTTGCTTAAAAGTAATGTGCTGTATGGCTCGAGTATAGTGAGAAGTGAGCTAGAGCTATTGTATCATCGCTTGGATGTAGTGTTGAATGAGCAAGGGCTACCGCACTCTACTAGATAGAGGCAATTAAAGAAGTTAGTTCATAAGAGCAAGATTAGATTTGGCACTTGGAATATTGGGACTTTGAATGCAAAATCTATGGAGGTAGTGGGAGCTATGAGAGATAGAAGGATTAACATCTTGCGCCTCCAAGAAACTAAATGGGTTGGAGAAGTTTCCATAAAGTTTGGAGGGTATAAACTTTGGTACACAAGGAAATTGAGTGCAAGGAATGTTGTTGTTATCATTGTTGATAGAACATGGAAGAAGAATGTGATAGAGTTTAACAGGTTTAAGGACATAATCATATCTTTAAGATTAATTATTGGAAGGGGCACTATCAATATCATTAGTGCCTATGCACCTCAGGTTGGGGTAAAGACACATCTTAAAGATAAGTTTTGGAAAGACATGGAGGGGGTTGGCTCAAAGCATACCACTTGAAGAAAAGAGTTTTATTAGTAGGGATCTTAATGGACATGTTAGTAAGAAAGTAGGACAGTTTGCTAGGACTCATGGTGGTTTTGGTTTTGGATAACTTAATAATGGAGGACAAACTATTTTTGACTTTTCTCTTACAATCTTAAGATTGTCAACATTGTTTTAAGAAGCGAGAGGAGCATTTAATCACATATAAGAGTGGAGCCTCTAAATCATAGATTGATTTCTTTTTGGTTAAGAATCCAAACAGAAGACTTTGTATTGATTGCAAAGTGATCCTTGAGGATAGGGTGACTGCCTAACATAGGGTACTTATCCCTGATGTGCATTTTAAGAGTATCAGACAAAGTATCGTTAAGTAGTAAACCCCAGGGTCAGGTGGTGGCAATTAAAAGGTGAGAAGCAAGAGTTTTTTAAAAGGACCTTTTTGGAGGAGGGATTTGGGAGTTGGGGGGAAATGCTAACATTATGTGGGAGGAGATGGCTAAAAAGGTTCATATGGTCACTAAAGCAATTTTGGGAGAATCCAAAAGTCATGGTCAGAGAGAAAGGAGACTTAGTGGTGGGATAAGAGTATACAAGAGAAAGTTAGGTAGAAAAGAGATTATCTTAAGGCTATATATTTGTGCAATAGTAAGGAAAACTAGGAAATGTATCATTTGGCTATAATAGAGACGAAGAGAGCAGTGAGTGCAGCATGTTCTAAAGCATATGAGGAGTTTTATAAGGAGTTAGGAACAAAGTTAGGGGAAGAAATATTTACAAGATTATGAAACAAAAAGAGAGGATAAAGAAAGATTTGGACCAAGTGAGGTATATAAAAGATAAAGAAGGTAAGGTAATTAGTTACTAATGGACATATTAAGGATAGATGGGAAGCTTACTTCTACAAGTTGTTCAATGAGGGAAGCGAATTAATATGTGACTCAGAACTTGGAGGACTCGCTAATTAACAAAGACAATCAAAATTTGGCTTTTTACAGGATCCACATTAGAGAGGTTAAGACAACTCTTAAGAAAATGGATAATGGTAAAGCCGTTGGACCTGATGGCATCCTTATCGAAGTTTGGAATTGTTTAGGCGAGGAGGGGGAAAGGCGGTTGACTAAGCTTTTTAATAAAATTTTATGCTCTAAGAATATGCCGGATGAATGGAGGAAAAGCACTTTGGTTCCTATTTACAAAAATAAAGGAGATATTCAAAACCATGTAAGCTATAAGAGGATAAAACTTATGAGCTATATGATGAAGTTGTGGAAAAAAGTGATTAAACATAAGTTGAGGTTGGAGACTTCTTTTTCGGAGAACCAATTTGGATTTATGCTAAGGAGATCCATAACACAATTTATTTATTAAGGGGGTTAATGAAAAGATAGGAGTAAAGGAAGGGATTTACATATGGTTGTTATTGACTTGGATAAAGCTTATGATGGTATGCGAAGAGAAGTCTTTGGAAGGCTTTGGAAAAGAAAGGTGTACGGGTTGCTTATATCAAAGCCATATAAGATATGTATGAGGGGGTAACTACTAGCATAAGAACACCTGGAGGTAAGACAAGGGACTTTCCCATTAAGACTAGCCTATACAAGGATCTTCTTTAAGTCCTTTCTTATTTAATATTGTTCTAGATGTTCTAACTAAGCTTATTCAAGAAAAAATTCGTAAGTGCATGCTTTTCACGAATGACATAGTCTTCATCACTGAATCAAAAGAAGAGATTAACTCTAGATTGAAGTTATGGAGAAGGACTTTAGAGTAAAAGGGTTTTCATTTGAGCAAGAGCAAGACAGAATGTATACATTACAATTTTGGGGGGAGGCAAGGCAATGGTGATTTGGAGGTAAAGATGCGAGATCAAATCATTCCTCAAGTGTCAAAATTCAAATATTTAGGATCCATTGTAGATGAAGATGGTGAAATTGATGGCGATATTTTGCATAGAATACAAGCTGGTTGGCTAAAGTGGAGGAAAGCTACGAGAGTTATTTGCGATAAAAAGGTACCTAAGAAGCTTAAGGAAAAATTGTATCGAACTGCTATAAGACCAACTATATTGTATGGTAGTGAATGTTAGGCATTGAAGGGAAAATAAGAGCATAAAGTTGGGGTAGTAGAAACGAGGATGTTGAGATGGATGTGTGGTCATACAAGAAAAGATAAGGTTCAAAATGAAATTATCTGAACAAGAGCAGGTGTGGCGCCGATTGAAGAAAAAATGGTTGAATATCGCTTGAGGTGGTTCGGGCATGTGTAGAGAAGGCCATTGAAGGCCCCGGTAAGAAGGGTAAGTCAAATAGTTTGGAGTCCTATAAAAAAGCTTGTAATGCTATGTATATTGTCATCTTAGAGCCCATGTTTTTCTTAACATATACTTACTTTTGTTTGATTGTTGGATGACTTTATCCAATGAAGTGTTGTTAGAATGATCAAAGGCCATAGGACATTATTCACGTGTTTCTCTTATGGGTTGATCATGTGTATGCCCATTGGGTTAAGCTAAGCACCTTCTATTTTTTGTGCCTTAAGTCTTTTGTGGGTTGAGTGTTTATGATAGGTTTGTGAGTGATTACCACGCCCTGAGTCCTTATTATACTATTTGTTAATTAAACATATGGGTGTTTTGTATAATCATAGTGGCATTTTAACACTAATTTAATTCTTTTTCTACCAAGGTTACCCTCTTAAAATTATATTATAATTTTTGTATTAAGAAATTAAAAGATCTTTTCACTTTCTATCAAACACATTCCCAATAAATATAGAAAAGAATTTAAGCCCAAGATAGCCTTAAAAACTACCAAGTTTCATTATTCAATTCACAACTTTCAATTTGCAATTCATCAATTTCCAATTGTTTTATTGAATGATAGAAAATCATTATCTTTTTTCATTTCTAATAATAGGGGCATTGAAATAATGTCATTAAATTTTAAAATCTCTATATGCGTCATGTAGCCTAATGAGGGGTTCTAGAAATTCAGTGATTGATCCTCATGTCATTTTGGGGGTCAAATTAATTCTGATTTAGAATGCAATATAGGGATGAAAATAGGTCATAAGTTAACTAAAATCAAAACTACCATTAAAAAGGGGTTTGTGTTGATTTTTCAAATTTAAAATCTATTTTGCTAATAAATTGAAAACAATTCTAAATAATTTTTTCATTTTCTTTTTATAAAGAGGAGTAAAAGGATTAAACTAAAAGATGAATTCTCCTTTAGAGCTTTAAACCATACCTTCCTCGAATCAAAAAATAGAGTTTTAATTTTCAATAAATCAATTAGTTTAATCAACTATTTAAACTTAGATTAATTAACCTGTAACAAAAGCCCTTTAACTAAAAGAGTTCAGTACAGAATTAAAGCGGAAGAGATTAATAACTGTGTGCAATCAAAATTCAACAATCTTAACACTGAACAGCAATTTAACTCAAAAGATTAACATTAAATAAACTCAATTCAATGTTAAACAACCAAGTCAAGCATTAAATAATTCAAGCTAATACACAATTATTATCCATATCAACATTCAAATCTCATCAAAACTACACTGCAAACGTAATGTAACAACTCCACAATCATAATTCAATAATCTAACTTAGATAATAAAAATATAAAGCCCAAATTAGACATGTAAAATGTAATTAAGAACTTCCTAATTGATGCCCCAAGCTCCGGCACAGTCTTTGCTCAAAGGAGATTTCAGATTCAGCTACTCATGGGGATTTGGATTGCTGCACCGACCTCCTCCAACACTTCAATCATCATTGAGCAGCTGAGAACTGGAAGAAGGGAGGCGGGTTGAGAGACTGAAGCAAGAGGAACAGAAGACGGAGGATGCGATCGTCGCTGGCGATGATGGAGGAAGAATGAGGTCGGCGATTCACGGGGATGGAAGGCGGTCAATTGAGAAACGGAAGACGACGTTGATGATGATGGTCGCTCAGGTTCAAGGTTGCCGCCGCTCTGCCTCTCGTCTCCCTCCTCTACGAAGATGATGATGAATGGAATGGCGGTCATCGGCGGTGATGGAAGGAACAGAGATGGTTGCCGATGGTTATGGGTGTGAGAGAGATGTGGCGATGGTGAATGGAAGAGGAGGGGAAGGGTGGAGGTCGATGGTTTTCCTCCCTGGCCGTCCGCTCTCCTCATTGCGTTTCCCCCAGAGAATAATGTCGGACTAACCTAATGTTTTTTAATAAAACGGTGCACTCCATCAAGTCCTTCAGTGTCAATATTCCTGGCCCTCTTCTGCAATTTTGCTACTCTTTAATTGTCTTTTTAAGTTTCAGCTCTAATTTTAATTTTCCCGCAATGAAAGTCAAGATAATATATAATACTATATATATTCTAAAATCAAATCAATTAAAATAAATTATAAAATATGATAATTTTACCCTTTTTGGCTCTATCTTCATGCAACCACTGTTAATTCAAATTAATCATAATAAATACAAGTAAGGCAAATTCAATTGATAAAAATCCCAAGCAAGATATAAAAAATCACGATAAAATAAAGATTTACTAGTGACCTAAATAGGAATTTGGGTTAGTCAAGAGACTTTTTGAGAGATTTTTACAATTACAATAAATAAATTGAATGTGAAATATTAATAAATCAGAAAGATTTAAAATTAAAACAAAAGAGTTGCCTAAAACAAAATTGTTGAATGACGGAATGTGAAATAGAGTGATGATTAATTATAATTTTTAAATATTTCATGTTTAAAAAGATTTAAAAATATTTTGTTTATAATTTTGATTTGATATCATTTTTATTAATTTAAATTTACACTTAACTTTGAGATTCTAAAATATTTTGTCTTTAATTTCCAATATTAAAGGACAATCTTTTCGTTACTCGTCAAATCATGTTGGTATCTTTTTAAGAAACCGGTCCCAACTTCGCACAAATTTGAAGATCGGGTGTGAAGCAAACCCTAATCACCGTAAAGAAGAACCAGGTAATCGAAAATGGCCGTAAAGAGGAAGCGTTCTTCCCAGTCGAGAGCCCTGACGCGCATGAAAAAAAAGGGCAGCAAACCAGTTCTTCCCCAAGATGTCATCACAATGATTCTCGTACGGCTTCCTCTAAAATCCCTAATCCGATTTCAATGTGTGTCTGAAGAATGGAAAAATCTATTCAAAACCCCATCTTTCATCGCAGAACACCTTCAGCACTCCACACACCAAAACCCTCTTCTTATTTTCGAAGATTTTGTTTTATATGATCGTTTTCGCCTATCTTTGCTCAACCGTGAGATGCGAGTCCTTGATGTTCAGACCCATCCCCGTATCAATTCTCGACACTCTTTTTTCGGCCGTCAATTCTTGCAATGGCTTGATCTGTATTGTTGGGTCGCTCCATCCTACAGAATCTCTTTCGATTTTCCTGTGGAATCCAGCGACTAGAAAGCTGAGAGAGGTGCCTGCTGGAGATTTTGATTTGTGGGCGATTGATTTGTACGTAGTATTTGGATTTAGCCTAACTCTTAATGATTACAAGATAGTGAAAATTCGTGTGAACAATCTTTGGATTATTAATGAAGTGGAAGTGTATTCATTAAATAAAAGGAGATGGAAGGGAGTAGAACTGGGAAGCTTAGATGGTGTACTTCGCATGGCTTCACTTTTAATGGAGCTATCTTTTGGATTGGATCAAACCTTGGCGGCAGCATCCTAGTCTCATTTGACATAGCAACAGAAGTGTTTACATTGATACCGATGCCTCCTATACGCCTTTGGGCTACTCGTACATTTAGCCAAAAACTTACAGTATATGATAACAAACTTGCTATGCTATTTCCTAGAGGAGAGTTCATGTGCATCCAGGGAGAAATTGTGTTGGACTAAGAAATATGCTAGCCGCACTTTTGTAGGCCCCTGGTTGTTCCCATTGACTACGATTTGGAGGAATGAAATTGTTTGCAATACATGGGGACTGGACTTGGACAAACGACGAATTGTTATGTGGAATGTCGCAACTGATGAATTTAAGTTGTTAGATATCCGCAAATTTGGCGAGACTAGTTTCAGTGGTGGCATTTTTAATTATGTAGAAAGCCTTGCACTGATTGGCAATTAACATGGACGTCGAATAGCTTATTGGGTTTTAAATCTTGATTGTTATATTTCATATTTACTTTGTTCAAGCACTTTTGGAAGAGTTGGTTGATTCTGTAACTATGACACTTCCTGTGCTTAGAGATTTTACTAAGAATGATGACTGCAGATATGCAACAACGGATGTTTGTAGCTTTATTTGACTTATCTATTTATTCAGCTTTCTTTCAAAGTTGGACGCATATTTTATTTGCTGCCGTGCGGTTTATTTGGGGCCTTTTGTGATTAACTGGTTTGTGAATTTCGTTAGGTATGTACGTAGTTGTTCTTACTTTTTGTGCTACGTGATCCCTCCGAGAATAGCCTTTCCACTTCTCTTTCCTTCTATTTCTGTTCACTTCTCATCTTCAACCATAAGAGTGAAATTTTAACGGTAGATTTCATATTTTATAAAATTTTAAATAAAATTTTAAATTTATTTAAAAAATAAATTAATTAAACTAGTAAATTTTAGTCATGATAATTTAAAACAATCATAAAAAAATATTCTGTAAAATTATTTCAAAAATATAAAATATAAACCGTTCATATTTCAATCTTAAAAGTTGAGTGAGAAGTGGATAGAAATAAACAGAAAGGGAAGTGAAGAGATCCTTTTACCGATTCGTCCTTATATTCAATCTTTGTTCCTTAATTCTTTTTTCAACTGAAATCCCTTTATCTCTCTTTGTATCACTAGCATACCTATTCTACAATCAGTTTTAGGACCTGTAGTGCCTTGATCTGTCTAGGAATCGCTTACCGTAGGTCTCTTTCGATTTTACTGTGGTGCCTGGAGCCGTTGATTTGTGTATGGATTTGGATTTAGTCCCAGTGTTAATGATTACAAGACAGTGAAAATTCATTAAGTCTACGGAGTTTTTTCGAGTCAATCAAGTGAAAGTGTATTCATTAAATAAAAGGACATGGAAGGAAGTAGAATATAATTGAGAAAGTTATTAGACGGTGTAACTATCACTTCAAATAGCTTCACTTTTAATAGAGCTATCTTGTGGATGATGACGACATTATAGTCTCGTTTGACATAATAACAGAAGTGTTCACATTAATTATGTTGGTAAAAATTATTTTATTAACAATTTTATTCCTTCAAATCAAAATATATTATAAAATCTATCCCTTCTATAATTGTCATATTAACTTAAGCCCTTTTTAGTAATTTGCACATGTAAAAAGTGCTTCTAGTAAAAACTATCCAAACACTCTCACTTCTCAAAATCACTTTTTTACAAAATCTATTCTTCAGAAAATCTATTCTCTCTATAATCTATTCTCCAGAAGTTATTCTTCAAACCATGGTTTAGTTTCATCCAAACACCCCCTGAGAAGTATACTAGCCGCCCTTTTCGTGGTCACTTGGATCCGGTAACTATTTGGAGGAATGAAATTGTTGGCAATGCGTCTGCTAGAGGAGAATCTCTCCATTTAATTTCCTCTCTACTTTCTCTTCATTTATTATTTTTATCATTAGATTAACATCCAATTCTTGAGATTTAATATATTATAACAATATTATTATAATATCAATCAAACAAAAAATATATACATATATAAGTAGTGAGAAATTAATATACATACGTTCCTTCTATAGATTTTTAATAAAATATTTTCTAATTTTTTTCTGTGTTTTTATCCTGTGCTATCTGATTATAATAACATCATAGTATTTATTTATGCATAAGTTAAAGTTATTTATACATAATTTTATTATTTAATATTATATAATATATTAAATCTCAACCATTAGATATTAATCCAATGGTAGAGATAGTAAATGGAGGGAACTAGGGAGAAAGCTAAATGGAGCTTTTTCTTTTCTTTCTTTTTTTACCCCTCTGCAGGGCTTGGATCTAAACAAACTGATTGACGAAAAACTTTTATGTTCAATTTCACAACTAATGAATTTAAGTTGCTCGATATCAGAAAATATAGACATGGTTATGATATTTTCAATAATGTAGAAAGCGTTGTACAAATTGGCAACACGGACGTTGAATAGCTAATTGGGTTTTAAATCTTGATCATTAGATTTACTTTGTTAGAGCACTTTTGGAAGGATTTGGTTCATCCTGTAACTATATGAGGCTTCGTGTCCGTTAGTGATTTTATTTGACTTATCTATGATATCATATATCAAGTTATCCTGTTTTCTTTCAAAGTTGGACGCAAATTTTAGCTGCTGGTGTGTGGATTTTTTGGGGCTCTTTACATATTCGGCTAATAAATATACCTATTATTCTGCGTACTATGTGAGGGAAGAAAAGGAAGCGAAGCAAGTGTAATTAAGTTTCTTGCTTCCTTTTTCTTTTTTATTTAATTTCTAATGGAGATATGAATTAAATGAACTAGTTTGTGATCTTGGGTGTGTACGTAGTTGTCCCTCTGACTGTTTATGCTTTATTCATTTTGGATACGTGATCCCTCCTTATATTCAATCTTTGTTCATTATTGATTCCTTAGTTTGTATATATGATGAGGGATAGAATTATTATTGTTGATGTTGAATTGTGATAAATCATCATGTTTCCTGCAATCCGTTTGAAAACTCATGCGTACTCTGTGTTTGACTTAAAGTTTAACCAAACTCCATTTTCATGTTTTTCCCCCTATGTGACCTGAATTCATATATCATGAATTCTCTGGATCTTGCCAAATAAAATGTGTTTATTAAAAATTTTTGACCTCTCAAAAATTATCTTCAAAATACTTGCTTACCTCTGAACATTGGAACTCTTTGCCATACACACGAATTCCCATCATTTAAACGTTAATAGAAAAGAAATCTCATTAAATCCAGCTGAAATATGAGAATTTAAATTTAAGCTTACATTTTTAACAAACTTTTAATCAAGCTAAGAGGTCTCATTATGGATTTTTGAATGTTATTAAAACACCAGAATGCATTTATATACTTGAAGAGAACAAATTTCCGTTTTGAGTAAATAAATGAAATTGTATTATGATAAGATATGGTGGAATTTTTTTTTTCCCTGAACGCCAATGATCTGTTAAGATCATAGTTACACAAATTTTCATAACTTCAAAATATTTTTCCAAAGTCAAACAAATACATTTTTTTTCCAATCTAAATCAATCAAATGAAGCATCCAAAATGAAAAAGAAATATTTGTTAATAACCATCGTCCTTACCTATTTGAAAAATAAGTCGTTTTATTCTTCACCTTAACTCAGTTAAAATTAAACTAATGGCAGTCAATTTTGAAAGACTGATATGATCTCAACAACTAATATATCTTTCAATTTCCCGAAGGTAGTCTGCTACTCCATTTATTATATTTGATTTGTGGCAAATTAAACAATTCTGAAACTGGTTGACCAATAAGATTAATAGTTGTCTTCATCATGAGTTCACAATACAAGTATTGATGTATCCTTAGGTTTTAGATTCCTCTTGCCAGTTTGTAGAAGAAGATCATGGAAGTAACAAGAGATCCTTAGTTCTTGTGTCAATGACAATATTCTAATTCATCATCAAATTTTAATTTCTTTCAAAGTTGGACGCATATATTAGTTGCTACTGTGCAGTTTATTTGGGGACTTTTGTGATTAACTGGTTCATGATTTTAGTTAGGTGTGTACGTAGTTGTCCTTCTTACTTCTTTTTTTATAATAAAGGGGTACACCTTACAGAGTGGTTATATGCCCACTACGATTACGATCAGCATTGAGAGTGTGCAGCAGCTCGTTTGGTGCTGAACCAATATAATGGAATCCTCTCGGAAACCCAAGTCCCTTCTTAGCCAAAAGATCTGCGGCCTCGTTAGCTCCTCTGCTCACGAGGGCCATTTGGACCTCCTAGTCTCTATCTAAAAGCTGACATACTTCCTTAATAATTAACTAATCTGCGTGCAGCTCGTCAGGTTCATTACGTATCAGCTCTACAGCTTCACTTGCATCTGACTCTAAGATCACTCTTTGATGACTGGCGTCCCATACTAGCTTCAATCCATGAAAACATGCCCATAGCTCCGCATGTAGCGCGTCGCCCTCGTGGATTGTGTGGATAAAACCTCGTATAAAGGTTCCTGTTTCATCACGTATGAGGCCCCTGTATGCGCATGAGTGTGTGATAGCAGAGAACGCACCATCTACGTTGAGTTTAACCCACCCACGTCTTGGGGCATACCATCCAGTGTCCTTAATCGAGCTCTGAACTTCAGGTAGCGATACCCCCGAGAGAGATTTCTGGGCTTGCCCGAGACTGTGAAGGATTGCAGCTGTATTAGAAATAATAGCTTCATTAGCAACCTTCTTCCCTTCAAAGAGAGAAAGATTCCGATGCCTCCAAATCCACCAGCATATAATCACAAAAGTTGCGTTCCACTCTTCATGATTAATGTTCTTAGCTATGATATTCCATCTAAACCAGTCATGAAAATCAAGTGAACAAAGGCGCCGCCACACTAAAGGACATATAAGTTTTCTCCAGAGAAGTTTAGTTTCGGAGCAGTCTCAGAATACATGGATCAGCTCCTCAGGTGCTCGCTTACAAAGAGGGTAGCGTTCATCATCAGTGAGTCCCCTTTTGTGTCGCAATGCATTAGTTAGCAAGCTCTTGCGAGCAACTAACCACAACATTGTTCTGCAGTGCTGAGGGATACGTAGTTTCCATAGTTTCTCCCACAATGTATCCACTAGGCCATCCTCGTGAGCTAGTTAAGCATACGCCGACTTGACTGAGAAACAACCATTTCGGTCATGTTTCCATCTCACCTTGGTGCCATTAGCCATGACCTCAATTCCATCTTTAACAGTATCCTAAGTTTTTCGGATCCCTACCCAGATATTTGATCCGCTTCTGTTTTTGTCTATCACCGGGAGAAGGTCGTTTCCACAACGGTATTTGTCTCTAATTACTCTAGCCCAGAATTCCTCACGGCAATGTACGAGCTTCCAACCAATCTTTATTAGATGAGCCTGATTTTGTAGTTTTGCGTGTCTCAGTCCTAGTCCGCCTTTTTAGACTTGGGAGTACAAACAGCACCCCATGAGACCAGAGAAATTTTCTGTTGCTACTCCGTAGACCCCTAAAGAAATCCTTGATTAAGTTTATCCAGATTTTCACACGAAGGTGCTGGAAGAAGATTCGTTTGCATGGCATAGCTTGGGATGGCTGAAGTGACCGACTTTATTAACGTAGTTCTTCCTGCAAGAGACAAAGAACTAGTCTTCCCATTGGCTAGCCTTTATTTTACTTTATCCACTGTCCCCATGAAAGTATCTTGAGTCACTTTCTTGTGATGGAGGGGAACTCCCAAGTACTTTCCCAAGTCTGCCGTTTGGGTGAAGCCCATGCAAGAACTAATCTCAGTGCACCTGTTGTGGTTAATGTTTGTTAAAAAGAAGATACAAGTCTTGGAATAATTAACCTTCAATCCAGAGCTGTAACAGAAAGCATCCAAGCATTGTCGAATCGAGTCTGCCTATTGTAAAGAGGCTTCTGCAAACAAAATAATATCATCTGCCAAAAATAAATGGGAGATAGGTGGGCCAGTTTTTGTCAACCTGATTGGCTTCCATTCCTTCTTATGGATTCGCTCCTGAATGAGGTGTGCAAGTTTCTCCATGCAGATCACAAAGAGATAAGGGGACATTGGGTCCCCTTGGCGTACACCCCGTGAGGATTTGAAAGAGTCAGCTTTGTTACCATTCCATAACAGTATGTTGTAGACTTGCTGAGCTAATACAATTTTCAATGACATCAACAAAATGAGATGGAAGGTTCAGTTCCTTTAAACATTGTATCAAAAAAAACCAATTAACTCTATCATATGCCTTTTCAAGATTAATTTTGATAGCCATATACCCCTTTTTTCCACTCAAGTTACACATAGAGTGAATCACCTCTTGAGCTACACTAATGTTATCTGACCCATGTCTACCATGTACAAAGCCACATTGATTTGGTGAGATAATTTATGGGAGAAACATCTTCATTCTATTTGCTAAAATTTTTGTCACCACTTTATAAGTAACGTTACAAAGGCTTATGGGATGCAAATCTATAAAAGTTTCAGGAGGATCTTTCTTAGGAATAAGAACAATTAACATACCATTTTCTTCTTTCACCTCTTGAGGGTTGGCAAAAATCCATTGTATATATCTTACCATGGAAGCTCCAATAGTATCCCATTGTGATTGATAAAAGAGAGCATTGAACCTGTCCGGTCCCAGAGACTTCAACAGCTCCATACTAAAAAGAGCATTTTTAATTTCAATGCGTCTATAGGTCGATCACATATTTGTAAGCTCGCCTCATAAATAGTGGGGTATGTAAGTTCACAAGGCAGCTCTGTAGGAACTTTGGCTTCCTCGGTAAATAATGAAGCAAAAAATCTCGTAGCTTCCTGTTTAATTACCTCTGAATCATAACACCACTCCCCTCCTTCTATCCGGATAGCATCTATTCTATTTGCTTTGCGGCGTCTATTGGCTCTAGAATGGAAAAGTCTCGTGTTTCTGTCTCCATAAATAGACCACTCTACACGTGCTTTCTGGGCCCACAAGACAGACTCTGAACAAGCACTTCCTCAAAATCTTTCCATAATTGAGCAAGAAGATCCTCATAGTGCCCCTTATTTCTTCCTCTTTCTAAAGCTTTATTAACACCGTCCATTCGATGTAACAATTTGTTCTTTCGACCCTCAATATGCCCGAAAACATATTTATTCCATCTGCAGCATTCATGCGTGAACTGATGGAGATTCTGCTTCCACTCTCTTTCTATCTCCTAATCGTTAGTAATAAGGCGTTTAAAGTCATCATGTAATATGCAGGCCGCAATAAACCGAAATGGACGTTTAGGTCTCTCTATAGTAAGATCAAGCTGCACAAGAAGTAGGCAATGATCCAATTTATAAAATGGCAAGTGAGACACTCGAGCATTGGGAAATAGGCTACACCAGTCATTGTTTGCCAAGACATGGTCCAGACGAGCTTCTGTGTTCCCTCGCTTCCAAGTAAAAGGTAGCCCTACATGCCCAAGGTCAGAAACTACCGAGGTCTCATACCAGTTACTGAATTATTAGTCAGCGTTGACTCCATTTACAGCAGTAGTACGTCTTTCTTTCTGAAAAATAGTTACAATGAAGTCTCCCCCAAGAAGCCAGGGACCATGAATGCCACTCTCTAATTGTTGTAGGGCACTCCATAGATTACGTCGTCCCATTACATGTGGGCTAGCATAAACTATAGTCATGAACCACTGCTCTAATCTCAAAGTTTCAATATATAGGTGTAAATATTGCCTATGTCGTTCCAGCACCTCGACCCTCCGAACTCCTGCATTGCATAGACACCAAATGCCACCACTGTACCCTACGGCTTCAATAAAGGTGTATTCTTGAAAACCAAGACTACCAATCCGTCACTCTGTTTTAAGCTTATCTGATCTAGTCTCAAGTAACACCAAAAAATGTAAACAAAAATGTTTTTTCAGTTCTTGTACCAGGCTAGGAAATGTCTTCATGCCCGTGCCCCTACAACTCCATATTGTGTAATTCATAGGGAAACATTTTGTTGAGTTGGTAAAGCTTCAATGTCCCTTCCTTGGACAATATCCATCTTATTTACTACTAGAAAAAATACTTTTAATGTCACAAATAACGGCGGTTAAGCAGAAAAACGACGTGGAAAAAAAGGCGGTGGCATTTTTGTAAATAA
Source organism: Neltuma alba (assembly GCF_004799145.2). NCBI lineage: Eukaryota > Viridiplantae > Streptophyta > Magnoliopsida > Fabales > Fabaceae > Neltuma > Neltuma alba. Next base: position 6,632 of record NW_021636409.1, on the reverse strand, counting down.
AATGAAGAGGGGCTGCACTTTCCACGGCGGTTTGTGTTCATTTCCCTTTCATGGTGCTCGACTTGCTTCACTTTCTTTCTCATTTCTTCAGTGCGTCGTGGTCCCCCTCTGCCCCACCACCGAAAAACTACCATTACCGGCCATTCCCGCCACTATCCCACCGTTTAAACTCCTCCATTAAGCTTGTGGTGCCTTGCCGTCGTCCACCGTGGTTCGAATGCCTCTCATTTCACCTCATTCTTGCTCAGTCATGGTCCCCTCCATCCCACCACCGAAAACCGGTCATACCCCACACTATCCCACCGTTGAAACTCCTGCATTGAGCTTGTGGTGCGTCCGCCGCCATTCAAAAGCCCTCACTTCGCGTTTGAATCTTCTCTGCTCTGTGAGTATCCTCTTCTTTCATTCTTTTCAATTTTTCTTGATTTATTGAATATTTTGGCCATGAAAATCTGTTATATATGAAATGGGTTTGTTAGTTTTACATTATGATTAGCTTGTATTGTTCATTTTGCATTTCTTATGTGGTTGAACCGTTGATTGGTGTTGATTGGTGGGTATTGGATGTGAGAAAACCTTAATTTCTTCTTATATACTGTATTAGAAACATGTTTAAATGTTTGGAGTTGACTAGTTATGAAGTTTTTAAATTTTTTTATAATTTTTTTATATTTATTTCGAATTTTTGGTAATTTTTTTGTAATAAATATAAGAATTTAGTAATAAATAATCTGTTTGTTATTTTGTGTTTTTTTTCTTCGTTATGAATTTTGATTGATAGTAAAGTGTTTTTTAAATAATCTGTAGAACAATGGATCGTAGTTGGATGAAAGCTAAGAGAATTAGCAAGGAATATGAGGATGGGGTTGAAAAGTTTCTTGAGTTTGCTCAGAGAAATGCTCCTAGTAAAAGAGATGGATTGTACTATTGTCCTTGTGTCAAATGTTTAAACAATAGTTGACGGAATATTTCTGAGATAAAAGAGCATCTTATCTGTGATGGGATAAATTTGAGGTATACAAATTGGATATGGCATGGAAAAATTAGAAAGACTACACTATCTGCAAATGAGAAGATTGTGAATGAAGACTTTGGTGATAGAATTTTAGATATGTTTCGTGATATAAGGTCTGAATCCTCTACACAGTTCTCTTCCACCTTTGAAACTTTGTGTAGTGATACAGAGACACCTTTATACCCGGGGTGCAAAGATGATTACACAAGATTGACAACCGTATTGAAACTGATGAATTTGAAGGCAAGAAATGGTTGGACTGATGCTAGTTTTACGAAATTGCTTGAATTGCTGAGTGATATTCTTCCCAAAGGGAATTCACTTCCGAAACGAATGTATGAGGCAAAAAAGATTTTGTGTTCGATGGGTTTGGAATATGAGAAGATACATGCGTGTCTTAATGACTGCATATTATTCAGAAATGATTATAAAGGGTTGAATAAGTGCCCTAAATGTGGGACTTCAAGATACAAAATGAAGAAAGATGATGGTGATTATAATGAGATGACCAAAGGTTCTCCTTTGAAGGTTCTGTGGTATCTTCCAATAATACCACGATTTAAGCGTCTATTTGCTAATGCCACAGATGCAAAGAACTTGAGATGGCATTTCGATGAGAAAATATGTGATAGAAAGCTTCGTCACCTGGCAGATTCTCCTTAATGGAAAACAATAGATCAAAAATTTCCTCAATTTGGTGGCGAGCCAAGAAACCTTCAGTTAGGGCTTTGTACGGATGGAATTAACCCGTATGGTAATCTTAGTAGCACACATAGTGCTTGGCCAGTGCTCCTCGTAATTTACAACTTGCCTCCTTAGTTATGTATGAAAAGAAAGTATATCATGCTATCTTTGATGATCTCGGGGCCAAAACAACCGGGAAACGATATCGATGTGTATTTGGCACCTTTGATTGAGGATCTGAAGAAATTATGGGAGGAAGGTGTTGATGTGTTTGATGCATATAAACAAGAGACCTTCAATTTACATGCCATGATCTTCACCACGATAAATGACTTTCCAACATATGAAAATTTGTCAGGATACAGTGTTAAGGGGCATAAAGCATGCCCGATATGTGAAGAAGGCACCCACTATATGCAACTTAAACATGGCAGGAAGACAGTATACCTTGGTCACAGAAGGTTTCTTAGTCGGTATCACCCTTACTGTAGATTGAAAAAGGCATTTAATGGCTCACAAGAATATGAAATGGCTCCAAGACCATTAACTGGAGAAGAAGTTTATCAGCGGGTGGACGGAATTAATGTGGTCTTCGGTAAGAAGAAGAAGAAGACTGCCGGTGAGAGAAATATATGGAAAAAAAGATCTGTGTTTTTTGATCTTCCATGTTGGCAAAGTCTTGATGTGAGGCATAGTCTAGATGTGATGCATGTGGAGAAGAATGTATGTGAGAGCCTTGTTGGTACACTTTTGCATATAAGTGGAAAGACTAAAGATGGAATCAATACAAGACGAGACTTAGTCGAAATTGGAATAAGAAATGTCCTTCACCCACAAGAAAGAGATGGTAAGAGGGCTTATTTACATCCAACTGCGCACACATTATCAAAAGAAGAGAAAAGAAGTTTCTGTGGTTTTGTCAATAGTATTAAGTGCCACAAGGTTATTCTTCTAATTTAAGCAAACTTGTTTCAATGCAAGATTTGAAGATAACAGGAATGAAGTCTCATGATTGTCATGTGTTGATGCAACAATTATTTCCACTTGCTATTCGAGGCATTATGAAAACCGATGTGAGAAATACTATTACAAGACTTTGTATGTTTTTTAGTGCCATTTGCAGCAAAGTCATTGATCCTGCTGAGTTGGATGAATTAGAAAATGAAGGTTATGTGATCCTCTCTTAATTGGAAATGCATTTTCCTCCATTATTTTTTGATATTATGGTCCACTTGATAGCTCATCTTGTGCGAGAGATAAGACTTTGTGGCCCTGTGTGTTTAAGATAGATGTACCCTTTTGAGAGATACATGAAAATCCTAAAAGGGTACTCTAAGAATCCTTATCGGCCTGAGGCATCAATTGTTGAGAGATATGTAGCTTAGGAGGCAGTTGAGTTTTGTAACGCATATCTTGATAGGGTAAAGGTAGTTGGTCTTCCTCAATCTCGACATGATCAGGGGAGAAGAAGCAAGGGAACACGGGGTGTCATAGTGAGGTCTATGTCAAGAGAAGTTGTAATGCAGGCACATCTATACATTTTAAACAACACGGATGAAGTTTTGCCTCACTTAAATGCTCACAAGAATATGCTGAGGAACTTGAATCCAAGAAAGAGTGATATGCAACTAGCTAATGAACATAATAAGTCATTTGCAGAGTGGTTCAAGCGAGAAGTGTTAAAAGATGGCAATCCTTCTGAGACAATACAGAGGCTAGCTGCAGGGCCTTCTTTTGAGGTTTTGTGTTAGGGTGGATATTATATAAATGGTTATTCTTTTTACACAAAAACCCAAGACGATAAGAGTACTATGCAGAATAGTGGGGTGATGGTAGTAGCGGAAGCCATGCATTTTGCTAGTTCTAAAGACAGAAACCCAATATTGGCGGCAATGTCCTATTATGGAATAATAGAAGAAATATGGGAGGTTAGTTATACCAAGTTTAAAGTTCCCGTCTTCAAATGTAAGTGGGTTAATAGTAATGCTGTGCAAGTGGATGAAGAATTTGGATTTGTTTCGGTCGATCTTGAGAGGTTTGGATATGGAGACGAGCCATTTATTTTGGCAAGTCAAGCAAAACAAGTGTTCTTCGTTCCCGATCTAGCAAAAAAAAAAATTGTCTATCGTGCTTCAAGGTAAAAGGCAAGGAGTTGGTGGAGATGATGGTGACTTAGAGCTTAATCTTGATGAAACCCTGCCTTTCACAGCTACTCGACCTAAAGCAGTTGAATTAGATTTGGTAGATGATGACTATGCTGTTAGAGATGATCATTGTGAAGGAATTTGGAAGGATAATCGTTGTAAGCCTTAAATAAATTATTTGATATTTTTTTTTGCTAAATATACTTAATAATATAATGTTTTATATTAACTTGATATTTCTTATTCTTATATTTATTAATTTGTTGTTCTTTAAACAGGAAATGGACAGATCCGGTCAACAGGGTTCTGGTGACGACAGCTCTTTTACTAGCCGGAGAAAGGGTAGAGGGCCAACCCATATGAGGCATTTAGCTTTACGTGATGAGAGCACACAGCCTATGAGGATTACAGTGGAGTTTGATGATGATCTGAAGCCTATAGGAAAGGCTGGGGCTCAATTTACTAGTTATGTGGGTTATCTCGCACGCAGTAAGATTAGCATTGACATTCCTAGCTGGAAGAAGGTGGACAAAGATTTGAAGAAAAACCTTGGGAGGATATATTGGTATATTGTGCATTGTTTTCTCTACTTGTTTCAATTATAGTTGCTTATTTACTTTATAACTCTATGCTATTATTGTATTGCAGCTGACATTTGATATTCCTGCCACTAAGCAAATGAGAGACCGTCTGTTGAAGCAGCAACTTGATGAACGGTGGAGGGATTTTAAGGCCACGCTTACAAAACATTATATTCGTGGAAAAAGAAAGGGTGAGCATCCTAAGGAACGATATTCATTTATTAGTGAAAAGGCATGGGAGAGTTTGTGAAGCAACGTGAAGACCCTGCATTTCAGGTTTGGTTTCTTCAAACTTAATTTTTAATCAGGTCATTTTATTTAACTAAACTAATTTTGTCGATTTGGTTTCATTGTCATAGGCATTGAGTCAGAAGAACAAACAAATATCTGAGCAGAATGTATACCCACATACCATGTCTCGTGCAGGGTATGGTGGTTGGAAAGAAGTATGATGGAGAACAGCTGAAGAATGCACAGATGGCTGCTGCTTCAGATCCTACTGGCTACATGCCACCTATTGAGCGTCCTTCTCGCCAAGAAAAATGGAAGGCGGCGAGGATTAAAAAGGGTCAATACATTACTCCACAGTCTGCTGCTGTTGCTGAGAGGATTGTAAGTAATATTTAAAGTTATGCTTCATTAATTGTTTTTTCAATTATCTTAAATTGAATTTGTTGCTTTAATGATACAGGATACACTTGAGGAGCAATTATCTCAAGGTACATTCATCCCTCAAGGATGGATGGATATCTTGGCCACTGCTATTGGAAAGGCTGACCATCCCGGAAGAGTCAGAGGGACCCCTAAAGGGATTGGTATTAAAGAATTTTTTGGCTCTGCTTCACGAAGAAGCACTAGATCATCCTCCGCTAACATGGTATCTAAAGAGGAGCTCGACCAACGACTACAAGGAAGAAACAGAGAGAGTTCGAGCTGAACTAAGTCAACAAACACATGGCAGAGATGCAAAAGATACGTGACGAATTCGATGCCAAGTTTCAACAGACTCTGATGATGATGGGTACGAGCGGATTCCAGATGCCCCGAGTATCTGAACCTTCCCAGGTAATAATCACACATCTTTTTAAATCTTCTAAAGATTCATTTGATCCATTTAAACTTATTTAATGTTTCTTAACTAATTTCATATTATGTTTCAGGGTTCACCTGTGATAAAAAGTAGAAAGGCAGTAATAATCAGACACAGCCACTGACAGTGTCTGACCCTGACCCTAGCCCTGACCCTGTCAAAGACAATGGGATGCCGTGTTCTCTCTATGTGGATTATGAAAATTCACCTGTTCATGTTGCTAGTGGTCGAGCATTCATGGGCACAACGATTCACGGCAACAAAAATTGAGCAATCAAGCAAGGGTGACAGTGGAGAGAATTGTTCGTGGTCAGGGGGTACACCAGTGCCCAATCCTACTGATGAGGTTCGACTCTTGGCCCAAGCTAAAGGACATTTCATTTTGTGGCCAAAGAGACTTATTGCAAAGCCAATGGTGAAGAAGGCGGCCAGAAGAAGGCCACAACGAGCACATCATCAGATCCTGTACTCTTGCCTCTTCCTGGTGATGTTGCGCTTATGTATTCCAGTTTGGAGGTTCTTCATTCCATGGTGCCAAACATGGATAAGCCTGTGACTTTCAAGATGCCATGGGGTTGTGGGTTCAGATATAACATACGACTTCACCATTGACAAGAGGGATCTCGTTCAGTTCCTCAACTTTGAGGAGCTTGATATAGCCTTCATGCAGCTCGCTATTTTGTAAGTTACAATATCATTTTCTTATTACATATTATACTTCATGCATGTCCTAATGTTTTTTACTTGAACAACAGGAACTTTAATCAAATCTGTCGAAACGGAGGACTTGAAGGAACATATGGCTTTATGTGTCCTCAAAGGGTGCAGAAAGAATTTAATACTGTGGAAGCAAGGTCAATCTACATTATGACCACAATGACTCAGACCAGAAAGCTAATATATTTTGCACCTTACGTGGAAGGGTAAGTGTATTATTATATTTGAGATATACAAGTTGTATGTGTCGGGTTATAATTAACATGGTTTGCCTTTTGCAGTTATCATTGGACTCTAATTGTTTGTGCCCCTTTTGACAACAAAGTTACTGGTTCGATTCACTCTGTTGAAGTCCATCCGAAGAAACAAAAGATGTAATCGAGACGTTAGTTTTTATTTAT